>NW_027362896.1:2675000-2835000 GCF_046119375.1 Phyllobates terribilis | reverse complement strand
GTTTCACTGTTGGGATTGTATTGGGCAGGTGATGAGCAGTGCCTGGTTTTCTCCACACATACCGCTTAGAATTATCATCAAAAAATTCTATCTTCGTCTCATTAGACCAGAGAATCTTATTTCTCATAGTCTGGGAGTCCTTCATGTGTTTTTGAGCAAACTCTATGCGGGCTTTCATATGTCTTGCACTGAGGAGAGACTTCCATTGGGCCACTCTGTCATAAAGGCCTGACTGGTGGAGAGCTGCAGAGATAGTTGACTTTGTGGAACTTTCTCCTATCTCCCTACTGCATCTCTGGAGCTCAGCCACAGTGATTTTGGGGTTCTTCTTTACCTCTCTCACCAAGGCTATTCTCCCACAATTGCTCAGTTTGGCTGGACAGCCTGGTCTAGGAAGACTTCTAGTGGTCCCAAACTTCTTCCATTTAAGGATTATGGAGGCCACTGTGCTCTTAGGAACCTTGAGTAATGCATAAATTCTTTTGTAACCTTGACCAGATCTGTGCCTTGCCACAATTCTGTCTCTGAGCTCCTTGGGCAGTTCCTTTTGAGCTCATGATTCTCATTTGGTCTGACATGCACTGTGAGCTTTGAGGTCTTATATAGACAGGTGTGTGCCTTTCCAAATCAAGTCCTATCAGTTTAATTAAACACAGCTGGACTCCATTGAAGGAGTAGAACCATCTCAAGGAGGATCACAAGGAAATGGACAGCATGTGACTTAAATATGAGTGTCTGAGCAAAGGGCCTGAATACTTATGACCATGTGATATTTCAGTTTTTGTTTTTTTAATAAATTTGCAAAAAATTTCTACATTTCTGTTTTAATCACACGCTGATGACCTATCTTATGAAAAGAGTCAAGTCCCAGACAACCGTCTTTTACTCTTTACTGCCATCTTCCCCATATTTAGGGTGGATAGTGTAGGGCGCCCATTGTTCATACCCAGAATCTATGCCTGTTCCATGTGCAGGAGGTGTGAGTTGTATATATTACACAAAGGTCAACATTGGAGATGAACTCCAATCCTGACCGTTTTAACCCCTGTGATCAATAGTGACTTTATTAGTCAATAAAGACTCATTCAGACGTCCGTGGTAATCAGTCCATGCACGGACTTTCCCGACCCTAACGTGACTGCTTTATATATTTCTATGAAGCTGTAGACACTCCTGACCCGAGGGCATGTCATTCTGTATGGGGAGTTGGGGAGGAGCGTCAATGTTACTTTGTAACCGCACAGATTTATGTGTCATTTATGTCCATTTTATAGTATTGGGGTAATTCACCTGGGGGATCTAATAAATTCCAAATCATCAAATATTCTGAATTATTACATGTCCGTCATAAAGTATACAAACCTCCCTTGGATTGGTATAGAGAGCCCAAACACAAGCTGCTAATTCAAAATGTTATCAGGGTAATTTCCTAATTTTCTGCTCAGTTTCTTGCTTCTGATCTTGTAAAATTCCCCATTCCATTGCTGATCTGTGCCAGATTATCTGGTTCATTAACCCTCAACTGGTGACAGCGCTGCAACCAATAACTGAGATCAGCAGCTTTGCCCGAGTTAACGGCACTACTTGCTCAGAGTCACTGAACTCACTGACTGGCTGCAGCGCTGTCAATGTGACAAATAGCTGACACTCTGCATTAGACCCAGAGAGGGTGAGTAAAGTATTGCTTTAAAAAAGAAAAGAAAATTGTATTAAAAAAACTGTAGTGTAATTCTTTATTATCTTCTATAAGTGCAGCATAAATGACTCTAATGCTATGTCCGTAAAGAACAGAGGCCCAATCTAATCTATACACACCAGCACACACACAACACAAGGGAGTTTACAAAAATATTCTAATTGCACATTACGGAATAAACTACTTTACATACGTACTTTGTACTGATATAGTCACAATTAGGGTAATATTGCTTGACAACATATTTTAAAATATCTTAAAACAAAAATCAATTTCTGCATATAAATTACAGCCAAAATATGCAACACAAAATAAAAAAATAGATCATGATTTTATTATACTCGTCACAAAAATAAGCAATGATGGCATCAATAAATAAACCATAAATAATATATATAAAAAACACACAAAACCCTTTGCAATCAAGGAGAACTCCCAAAAGACCTGCGGCACCCGTTGGGGTTTGTTCACACACAGCGCTTGTGCAGAATTATTTTTTTAAATCTTTGTACCATAAATAGCCACAAAATCTCATTCACATGTTGCAGATTTGTTTATTGCCCCACGGTGCGTTCTCAATTCAGGAAGAAGCATGCACCTTTTCATGAACCGTGAGCGTCTGTCTGACTCCAGCACACCTCCTCATCAAGACCAATGTGAACAGCGCCGCTCTTGATCACTCTGGCCCCATCTCTTTTAGGATCATGTTGAGACTGGACAAAAGTAAGAGCTGCTATATTTTTTGCCCTCATTCATTTGGAGGATTAGTGTCCCTTTAAGAGGCTTTCCCTTTCATTGTTTTTGGGAGTTCTACTTTTAAAAGGGTTGTCCTGGATTAGAAAATGAAAACTCTATTCCCCACCTTCCCCCGCAGACACGGCCCCATGTCTGTTACTGCGGCTCAGCCCCTACATCGCTGGGCTCCCACCCCAGGCACCGATCATGGGAAGAAGACGCTGCTTCTGACTATCACGGACCTCACTTATAAGCTGCATCTTCAGAAGATTTTGGAATCTGCAGTTGGGAGGGACGGTCATTTTATGATGATCTTCCTATTACATCTAGGAGCTTTGTTCTTGTATTGTAGCACTACAAGCGCTTGTAAACTCGTCTAGAAAACCAATATGATATTGGTCACAATGAGCAGACAAGTCAAGAAGTGAGAACGATTATTCTGGTAAGATTATCCATGCAATTTACAAAAAAAACTAATAGCAGCTTCAATGAGCATTCAAGATGGCAGCCGTTCACTATGCAGCAGGCAGACACGTAAAGGATGGCGGGGGGATACTACACAACATTGACTCTTACCATATTAGTACTAGCCCAGTAATGTGACGCTGAGACCCCACATGTAACTACCTTGCAGCACGAATATAAAAGGATCAGTACGTTTTCTGAAAACCAGTGTCGGAAGCACTTAGAGAGAACCCTATGGCTCTTAGCCCCCAGATAACATGCAAGGATTCAAGTACGCGGGACCCCGCTAATCCACTGATGGGCAGGATATCTGCAACGTACAGAGCTGGAATTCCTACAGAAATACAAAAGTGACCAGTAAATTCTGGACTATAAATTCTTATTATCGGCTTTTATTTTCGCTTTTCAAAAGTGGTATCTTATTTTTCCACCCCAATGTATTCTCAAAAAAGTGATGGGAAATGCAATGTGTAGGGCCATCCTATAGGGACCACAGCTGATTTTTCAATTTCTTTGGGGTTACTGCTCTACCTCACTTATATAAGTCAATAAGAAAGTCTCTCCCCACTATATTATGGAGACCTACATAAAAGTGCCAAAGCTTTTTGTTTTTTTTCTTTATTTCCTCCAATATTGTATTCATACAGGAATGCTTCCATTAAAGTTTGCAACATACTGTACTTTTTGGCATCTGTTTGAAGGATGGACCTATTCTGAAGTTCTGAAAAGTCTAATAGATCTGTACCGATACCGATTAATAATTAAAGGGGTTGTCCCGGACTTTAACATTGATGGCCTTTCTTTAAAGAGGTGGTCCACTACATTGTATAATGACCCCATCGATTTACACATGTTAACTAAATAAATGTTTTTGTAAATACCTCCTGCTTCCATATGTACCTGTGGGTGGCGCTATTGCTGACTGCTCAGACTGCATCACGTGACCCTGGCTGCAGGTATTTGAAAGGTGTAATTTGATGGGGGCATTATACAATGTAGTGACCACCTCTTTAAGATAAGGCATCAATGTTTGATCAATTGGGGTGCTCATTAGCGGAGCTGCACTGCAGAGCTCTGTGGAGGGAATAGTGGCTGCGGCTGCGTACTACACATCTGCCCCCTAATGATTTGAATGGGTGGGCGATATGTAGTACTCCGTCAACAGAGCTCGGCACCTGAGCATTTCTGGCCACCGTTGACACAGGAACAGCTACAGCACGCACTATCAATCAGACATTGATGATCAAGTATAGGCCTTCAATAAAGTCTTGGACAGCTCCTTTAAAGTCTCCAAATGAGATTCTGAAGTTTTGTTTCATTGGCAGTCTATGTGGAAACAGTATAAAGTTACAGAAGATCGGGCCGATGGTATACCATAGCACAAAACATTAGTCTTTAAGGGATTATTCAGCCATAGACATTGGGTCATGGTTTTAATCATGTGACGAAAATCACATTGTTTTACTGTAAATTGATGTGGTCACAGGCCAAACAGTTTATGCTTGCGTCCTTTTTTTCAAACTTTTCTCGGCCAGGTGGCAAGAACCTTACATGTGATAGTCATGCCTAACATAACTAGGAGGTAGGGAATTAATACCCAATGTCAGATCCTGGATGACCACCATTAGTCTACCAGCAATTTACACAGAAGCAAAGCACATTCAGATCTTTCACACAGTGGACCTAAACCCGAAAACCATGTAAGTGTCCATATTTCCAGTACAGGGCACCTTTGTCAATGACAAAACTTAAATATACAAATATATTGGGACAGGATTCATGCTCCACGGACATGTGGTTTGAAATCATGAAAGGAAACAAAATGCATTATAAGGTTGGCTCTTAAAAAAAGATAAGTGTTTCTGAATATTCCCGGAGGCTGCAGACACGCACTTAAGGCGTAGAGCCAATAAACCATGAACGAGCGCTCATAGGAATCATTTCAACATACGATTATTGGCCCATCTAACCAGGACCACAATCGGCAGACAAACTAGGAAAGCACCGTTTCATTGGGTGCGATACATTCATTAAAATTCTTAACGCAGCACATTACTCAGTGTAAACAGGAGACGTGCTGCTGATAACATGATACCAGATTATTAGCGATCATTGTGTCCCCGTCATTGTTTCGTCAACCTGTGTATGCACTTTTCCAATTGTCAGTCGTTCAATTGCCTGGATCAGACCGACTATATAGGACATTAGTATCTGGTCTCCGCTGCACAAACTACCATTGATACATGTGAACAAAGTCGATATGTTTTTTTTTCCCCCAGTATATCCCTCCCAGCTTACATCACTCCCTATAAATAAATAGAAGCACTAATATAATAGCAAGTGGTTAATAAGACCTCTAAGCAGTCAGGAACACTGCTTCATCTGAATCGGGATCCTTCCCACTGTCCGTCCTGGGTAACGAGTCTCCACCACTCGGAGACCGGCAGCTCAAGTCCTCCACCCCAGATTCCTGGTCACTGTTAGCCGACAGGTCGGGGTCCGAGCTCTTCAAATGGTCCTGGGTTAGGATCAGGGCCGAGTCCTCCTCACCTTGGGATGGACTACGAGAGGGAAACAGCTTCAGGTTGGTGCTGTAATCTTGGGGCGTATTAGCCGGAGAGTGTTTGGTGATGCATATCTGGAAGTTGTGGATTTTTGGCTGGTCATTGAGATTCTTGTAGGTTTCATTTGACTCTCGAGCTTCCAGTTTTGTTAATCTCTAAAGGAAAAATTGTTAGACAAGAGCAAAAGTTACATTGGGTTAGGGCATGTTAATGTAACCTCTACATGCAAGTCGATCAGCAGTGGTTTAATGGTCTGTTTAGTAAGGCCGGCCGCACTTATGTTATCGTCAGCACATTTCTCGTTTACACAGGACAATGTGCTGCTAATGATAATTTTTAAACTTGCTCAAAAATTATCACACCAATGAATGTTTTGCCCCTCCATTGGATGTTTGATGGCCTTTTTAGGCAGCCAACAGTTGGGAATGAGGGAACGCTCCCTAACCCAATTATTGGCCTGCCTAAATGAACCTTTACTTGAAAACTTTATACCAATGAACAAACTTCTCTGGTGCCATAAGAAAGCCATAACGCCACAGTGCTCAGGCATTACTGACATTGAAAAGACACAAGGTAGAGACCCTGGTTACAGTGATGTGTCACTTAATGGTCTGATTGCTGTAGTTTTTATAAAATCACTATTTTATCAGCAAGTAGATTATCATTGGGGACTAGTAAACCTGCTGCCAGGTAGTCCTACATATTCATAAGCTCTGTACAACCCCGCCCCCATCACTGATTGGCAGCTTTCTGCAAATGAAGTATACACAAAGTGGCCAATCAGTGGTGTGGGTGGGGTTATACAGAGCTCAGCAGTCAGAGACCTGCCAATCAGTGATGTGGGCGGGGTCTGCTGCAGATAACACAGTAATTTTATCAAAATGACAGCAGGTAGCCCAGTAAGTGATAGATTGTTGGAATCAGGGCCTCTGCCCCTATATTGCGCTGCACTCAGATGGGTAGCAAAAACCTGGTAACAGATTCCCTTTAATGGTGCTCTCTTCCAGTTATTGTGTTGGAGAACACCAAAGATGTAGGGCATCGGCTAAAAATGATTGCCTCTTTTTTATCTTGTGCAGGGTTTCTATATATAATCATTTAAAATTGTTTCTCAGTCACCATTAAAAGCTGAATTGGTTTACACTGAAACCTAAGCGGAGGTATAAACATCAAAAACATATAGGCCAGGAAGCTGGATTTTCAGCATTTCTACCACACCTTCTCCATGAACTCCATTTCCTCCTCCAGCTGCTGCGTCTCTTCTTTTACTGCCTGTAGAAAATCAGTGACTGACTGGCGAGGGTGCATTCCTTTCTCAAATCGGTTATAGAGGCCCCTCCAAAACCTTCCATGGTGAAAAATAAGTTTGAAGAGTTAGTATATGCACAAGTACAGAAGATTATCATCAAGCAATTCTCATGATATATGTTCTTAAGACGTGCTAGTGACGCACCCCTGGGCCTTCGTCGCGCGGCATCGCGCGCACGGGAGCTTACCCGGAGCCGGATCTGTTGAGGGTTGTAGTCTCGTGGCGGTGACCCGGTCCGTGCCCAGGGAGTCAAACTGAGCGGCGATGTATTAGCGGTAGATGTTGGACGACTACGCCACCCGTTAAATGCAGCGAAGGAGCTGCCGCTGCAGGGCAGACCGCTGAGGCCGGTGGTAGGATTGTGCAGCGTGATAGTATCACCCCCAACGGGAGGGGTATGGCCTCAGGGCAGCCGACGTGGATGATGGGGGTAGCAGGAATCACTCAGAGACGATGCGGTGTAATTCAGGGTCTTTACTGGTGATAAAGATAGACCCTCCCGGAGTACTGGCTAGCGATCGGGGCCTGGTCAGTCCTTGAGCAGATGGGATCTCCCCTGGCCAGGCGGAGTTGTAAGCCTCCCAAACTGACTGTACTCTTCTGGCTACCTTGCTAGAGGCGGGTATAAGTAGCCCACGTCCCTGAGTGTACCGTGTGGTGCTCACCCGTATGGCCGGTGACTCGGGGCCTTCTAGTGGCGTCCGCTCCACGACGGCGGTGCTGGTCCCACGCGTGTGACCGTGCCTTCGGGTTTCTTGGCCAGAGGACCTGAAATCCCCTGCCGGGCGGTTTCTGCTGCTGGGTAAAGATTAGTCCCCACAGCCTCGGACTCCGGGTCCGGTGATAGCTTCTCAGTCAGGGCGAGCTCTGCAGCTGCCAGCCCCTGACTCCTTATAGCACTGCTCCCACAGAGCTCCTGATGTTCTTTTCCTAGATCTGCTTCTCTTCTCTGTCTCTACTTCTTCTCTACTCACTAACCCTGCCTCAGCCCTAGGTTTATATAGGGGAAGTTCTTCCCCTCCCAGGACTGGGCAGGAGGTGTGGCATGCATAGGATCCCTGACCAAGAGACCTCCCACCTGCTCTCAGACATAACATTGCTGTTACTGTGGAAACCAGACCCCTGGGGTGCCACATTCCCCCCTAGTGAAATTTAGTACTCCGGGACTAAACATAACAAGGTATAAACAATAATAATACAATAAGAAAAACACAATAAGATGGTTACGGCGTGTCCGCAACCGGGTGCCGTTTTGAAGAAAACAAAGGTGTCCATTTTACCAAAACAGGGAGACGTAACCAGGTAGGGGTCTGTCCTGCCCCGAGTCCTTAACAGTCTTTAGTCCATTCCTGGGTTACGCTCCAACCAATTGTACAAGGATTCCCGGTAAATCCACCAAGGACTCCTAAAAATAACTAGAAACACATAATTATTTACAAGTAACAGACAGGTGACCACAAATAAAACAATTTAAACACTTCAAATCCTCCAACGTGCGGGTAACTGACCTCTAGTGGCCCTAGTGGACCTACGGAGTTGACTGTCTGGCCCTGAACTACAGGGTGTAGGAGCTGTCAAGGGTAAACTGGGCAGCTGTCTACGGGCTCTTTGGCTCACTAGGGGTACGGCAGGCTCACTATGAGCAGAGGGTTGATCCTCCTGTTCTGCTTGTGTGGAGTCTGCTGCCTTTTTGGTGAAACCGGGGATGAATCTGCGGTAATAGCCTACCAACCCGAGGAACTGCCGCACTTCCTTTACACTGGAGGGACTTGGCCATTCCTTAATTGCAGTGATCTTATCAGGGTCGGGAGCCACTCCGTCAGTGCTCACCACGTGTCCCAGGTACTGCACCTTTGGTTTTAGGAGGTGACACTTGGAGGGTTTTACCTTTAGGCCGTAGTTTGCCAGAGCTTCGAACACTTCCGCCAGGTGTTTCAGGTGGTCCTCATAAGTCTTGGAATATACGATGACATCGTCCAGGTACAACAGGACCGTCTCGAAGTTTCTGTGGCCCAGACAGCACTCCATTAATCGTTGAAAGGTTCCTGGTGCATTACAGAGTCCGAACGGCATGCAGGTAAACTCGCTAAGTCCCATCGGGGTGGTGAATGCGGTCTTCTCCCGGTCCGCCTCTGCTACAGGAACCTGCCAGTACCCGCTAGTGAGATCCAAGGTAGAGAAGAAGTTAGCAGATCTTAAAGCAGCCAAAGACTCCTCTATCCTTGGTAAGGGGTACGCATCCTTGTGTGTGATACGGTTGATTTTCCGGTAATCTACACACATCCTCATGGTGTTGTCTTTCTTTTTTACTAAAACTAGTGGGGCTGCCCAGGGGCTACAGCTATCCCTGATCACCCCAGCCTCCTTCATGTCCCTAAGCATCCCCTTGGCGTGTTGGTAGTGTGCAGGGGGTACGGGTCGATACCTCTCTTTTATGGGAGGATGGCCTCCCGTGGGGATGTGGTGTTCTACCCCCTTGACTCGCCCGAAGTCTAACGGGTGTTTACTAAACACTCTCTCGTACTCTTGAACCACCCGATAGACTCCCTGTCTCTGGTGTGAGGGAGTGGAGTCAGTACCCAAATGTAGTTGCTGACACCAGTCCTCCATTGTTTCCTTAGAGCCGTTACTTTCCTCCGGGGAAGATGGAGGCAAGGGTTCTACGGACTGTATGGAATTTTGATTGATGGTATACAATTTGGCTAGCGTGGCATACCGGGGCAGGTACACTTCCCTCTTCCCGATATTTATTATGCGAACGGGCACCCTCCCATGGCGTACATCGACCACCCCCCGTGCTGTCAAAATGGTGGGCCTACTGTCTGAGTAAACTGGTTCTACCATTGCCTGGTAATCTCTACCTCTCAGACCAATAGCTGCCCGGCACCAAATCATCATTTCACTTTTTGGGGGCATGGCAATAGGAAAAGGGTCACACATTCTTACGCTACCAATCTCACCACCGGAGAGTTCTATCTGTTGCCGTCGCATCAGTGCCCGGATCTCTTTCTGGAGCACTCGCTGCTGGCCGGAGCTGGCGTTCTTGGCAACCTGCTGTAAAATGAAAATCACCTCTGCAAGACAATTTTCAATCACATTAGTTCCTAGAGTTATCTTTGGGTGACTCTCGCGCTTGTCAATGTCCACAATGATCAGTCCCTGTGCTGCCAGTTCGACTCTACTGATTTTAATGGTCACCTCTTTAAATCCAATCTGTGGCACGGGCTGACCATTGCTGGCGATGATACTCAAGTCGTCGTCAGGGTAGCGGGTGATATCCGAGTCATTCCAGTACTGCTTGAAGAGCACGTACGGGATAGTGGTAACCTGTGACCCGGTGTCCAGTAGGGCACTCATGGGGATGCCATCCAGTACCACAGGCAAGACTGGACGTCCTCCCACATATTTGTCGCGCCAGTTCGATGGGCCTGATGATCTTTTTCCTGGGGTTTGGCCCTCTACCCCAGGTTGTGCCAGTTTAAAGGACAGTACCTTGCCATATGTCCGGGTTGATTGCAGCGGCGGCAGATGGGTTGTCCGTCCTCGTTGTATCGGTCGCTGGGTCTTCCTCTGGCCGGTGGGGTCCTCCTTGGTCGACGCCACGGGATGTCCTCCGGTCCGGATGCCAGCTGGATCTTCCCTGGAGTGGAAACCTGTAAAGACTGCACAGTTCGGGTTAGCGCAGCAACGCTTTTAGCTAGCTCTTGGACCTGATGGTGCAGGTCTGGAGCCGGGTCATTGTTCAAAGCCTGCGCATCAGCCCCCACAGGCCCTGCCGACAAGGGCGCCGCCTCCTGGTGGTAAGTGATAGCTGGGCGCCTGTGGGTCACAACGCCACCCGGTGCCGGTTCTCGGAGCACCCGGATGGCTCTGTCCTTGAACTGTGCAAAGTCCAGATGAGGATCCTGTAAGGCTATGGCCCGCAACTGGGTTCGGTGGACATTGCAATATATTCCCTCTATAAATTGTTCGGTCAACAGCCTGTCCTCGTTTCCCACGCTGTCGGGGTCGGTCTGCTTAATGGCTCTCAGGGCCTCTTGTAGGTTTAGTGCATAGTCCCTTATACTCTCATGTGCTCGCTGCTTGCACCCATAGAATTTAAGCTTAATCTCGGCTGAGGTGCGGGTATCAAAGGTGTCCCTCAGCCGGGTTAGTATCCCCACGACAGTCCTCCTCCCAGGTGGCCAGGACTTTACCTCCCTTTGGGCTGCCCCGGTTAGTTGGGCCACCAGGATGCTCACTTTTTGCTCTTCTGTGAGGGGGTACACCTGGAAGAGGCTATCCAGCTTTTCTCTAAAGTCCTGCAGGGTATGTGACTCCCCTGAGTACTGGGGTAGCCAGGCCGCTCCCGGGATATAGGGCATGGTGAAAGGCATGACTGCAGCAGCGGTGGCGCTGGCGGGGGTTGAGGCAGTGAAGCTCTCCTCCGTATCCGACATCTTCCTCCCCCCTAGTGGACCGTGGCCTACCTTGCGATGATCCTCTTCCGTAGGCCGCGGCTCCGCAGTGGATCGTCAGGGTTGAGGACCTTCCGTCGCGCTCCTGTGACGTCGGCGTCTGCTGGGCTCCTTCCAGGACCTTACGCAACGTCCGGACGTGAGGCGGGGCTTCAGTTCTCGCGCGCTTTCGGAGTCCACGCCCCTCTTCTTCCCGCGCGGCGTCTTCAAGATGGCGTCCAACGGCGGGAAAACTCCACGGATGGCGGGAAGAAGGCAGAAGATGGCGCCAGATGGCGGGAAAACTTCGCGGATGGCGGGAAGAAGGCAGAAGATGGCGCCGGATGGCGGGAATCTTCACCACTGGTAAGTTTGAACAGTTTTTTTCAGGCACGCAGTACCCGGTGGTTGCGGGCACGAAATCCTGCCGACTACGCCAAAAGTTGACGCACCCCTGGGCCTTCGTCGCGCGGCATCGCGCACACGGGAGCTTACCCGGAGCCGGATCTGTTGAGGGTTGTAGTCTCGTGGCGGTGACCCGGTCCGTGCCCAGGGAGTCAAACTGAGCGGCGATGTATTAGCGGTAGATGTTGGACGACTACGCCACCCGTTGAATGCAGCGAAGGAGCTGCCGCTGCAGGGCAGACCGCTGAGGCCGGTGGTAGGATTGTGCAGCGTGATAGTATCACCCCCAACGGGAGGGGTATGGCCTCAGGGCAGCCGACGTGGATGATGGGGGTAGCAGGAATCACTCAGAGACGATGCGGTGTAATTCAGGGTCTTTACTGGTGATAAAGATAGACCCTCCCGGAGTACTGGCTAGCGATCGGGGCCTGGTCAGTCCTTGAGCAGATGGGATCTCCCCTGGCCAGGCGGAGTTGTAGGCCTCCCAAACTGACTGTACTCTTCTGGCTACCTTGCTAGAGGCGGGTATAAGTAGCCCACGTCCCTGAGTGTACCGTGTGGTGCTCACCCGTATGGCCGGTGACTCGGGGCCTTCTAGTGGCGTCCGCTCCACGACGGCGGTGCTGGTCCCACGCGTGTGACCGTGCCTTCGGGTTTCTTGGCCAGAGGACCTGAAATCCCCTGCCGGGCGGTTTCTGCTGCTGGGTAAAGATTAGTCCCCACAGCCTCGGACTCCGGGTCCGGTGATAGCTTCTCAGTCAGGGCGAGCTCTGCAGCTGCCAGCCCCTGACTCCTTATAGCACTGCTCCCACAGAGCTCCTGATGTTCTTTTCCTAGATCTGCTTCTCTTCTCTGTCTCTACTTCTTCTCTACTCAGTAACCCTGCCTCAGCCCTAGGTTTATATAGGGGAAGTTCTTCCCCTCCCAGGACTGGGCAGGAGGTGTGGCATGCATAGGATCCCTGACCAAGAGACCTCCCACCTGCTCTCAGACATAACATTGCTGTTACTGTGGAAACCAGACCCCTGGGGTGCCACACTAGCTCATGGTACACACATGAAGGGCTAGCTCACAATGCTGTATATTCTCCCATGCCAGAGAATTATGCTAATGACACTCTGCTTTAACTCTGAGTGTGATCCAATTTTCTCGCATGGAAGAATTGCAGCACAGGTGTGGAGAAGATGGAGGACTTAATTTTTCCATCTTCTCCATTGTCTCTGTGCACGTACATCAGACTGCACTCGGATAACATAGTATATTATTGGTCCGAGTGCTATCCGATAAAACATCACATAGCACTAGCACTCGGCCGTGTTACGTGGCAATGTGAGCGAGTCCTAATGAGTCCCTCAGTGGTTGATCTATGGCTGGTGACTTCAGATCAGTGAAAATATGTGGTGGCAAGTTGGGCCTCATTACTCGGACAGCACACTGACACATCCTATCCTTACACTATTCACATGTCCGTTCTGTTATTTTGCTGACTGATGGTCTGTATATAAACAGAGACATCCCCTACATTGACCTTATTTGCGGACATCCAAGTTGCATCCTACTGCTATTCTTCATTTTCACTGACTGGGTACTTGAAGAAGCTTGGGAAACCTCTGTCACGTTGTTTTTGCATATGGCAAAACCATTGATAAAAACGGACATGTGGACTAAATATGCCCGAAAATTGGATCTAACACACTTGCAAAATTGGTCTGTTTTGTACAGGCAAACAAAAAAAAACAGCCTTTGCCTGGATTCACACGTGTGTTTTGCGGTCTGAGTATGCTTCAATGCAAAGACTGGCTTCAGGTCTCCTGACCCAAACTCGACTTTATATTATGCTTTTATATAGAAAGTTCCCGATCAGGGACATCCGCATGCCCTATTAAAGGGGTTGTACCAAGTATATAAGTAATCCCCTATCAACAGGATTTAGGAATTGATCGCTAGGGGTCAGTTCCACAGAGAATGAATGGAGTAGAGATGTACATGCTCCACCTCTGCTCTGTTCAAAGCTTGCTCTACAGAACCTCCTGGGGATTGTTGGGGGTCCCAGCGGTCTGACCCCCAAAGATCAATACTTTATCGCAGTCTAAATATGTGCAAAATGAATCACCGTGTCACAAGCTGTCATAGATGTCAGTAAATCTGTCTAAAGTGAATTGATTTGTGCCAGGCAGAAGATAGAACTGACGAGTGAGCTCTGACGCAACCCCTAAATGTAGACCATGGTTACAAGTGGGAAGAGTGTTGGGCCTTGGATTTCACCACTGAAGGACACATTGGGCTCATGATACGTCACCCCGCTTCTTTCACCTGTAAAGTTAGGGTTGATGTTTCTATATATGAATGATAAGTATATGGTGTGTTAGAGTTCTGCTGCTTTATTCAGTGCAGAGGAGGAATCAGAATAACCTCTTACCTGAAGTGGCATGGAGTGGTGTGTGGTCTCCGAGTTCCTTGGGTCTGACTGTGATCTGCTCTGTACAGAGGGTTCATGTAATCCAACCGCTGCTTCCACAGGTAAGACCAGAGGGAGTAGGTTCTCTCCTGAATTCTGGAAGATGATGATTGCATCACTGATATATTGAGATTATGAGAGCTGCAAGTATACCCGTCACCACTGCAACCTGCACTAACACTAAGGGCTCATTCAGACGTACATTTTTTGTGTACGAGTCCTATTTGTGTTATTTCCAGATAGCACTTGTACCTAGAAGAGTGAATGGGGCCATTCACATATCTGTGATTGTTTGAGAGACGGAAAATCGTGGCAAAATGTACGATAGTTATCTGAGTGTCAGGTCAAAATTAACAATACACATCCATGGGTCAGTGAAAAAAAAAAATCGGCCAACAATTAATTGCCATCTGAGCGCTGTCCAGTTTTCCAGGTCTGTTTGATGGAAAAAGATGAAGAAACTGAAGCTCAGGCCAAACTCTAATGATAAAAACTGACACTGGACCAAACTGGTGAAACTGTGCCTGATTCTCTTATATGAATGAGCCACAAGTTCTATAGCTTTCAGTGTTTCTTTGCATAGTAGCTGTGTAGCTTCATAGTCAAAATTGGAAAATCCGGTTCCAAAAAGTAGATGGAAAGATGCACTGAACTGCTTGGCCCCACCACGGTGCACCGAGCGCCTGTACTTGATTTGAACAGTCCTTCTGTACTGACAGTCCCTTTACAGCAGTGTTCCCCAACTCCAGTCCTCAGGACCCACCAACAGATCATGTTTTCAGGATTTCCTTAGTATTGCACAGGTGATGGAATTATTGCCTGTGCAGGTGATGCAATTATCAGCTGTGCAATACTAAGGAAATCCTGAAAACATGGCCTGTTGGTGGGTCCTGAGGACTGGAGTTGAGAACCACTGCTGTAAAGGGTTAGGAGATAACTTTCTGAATGCTGGAGGTCTGACCGATGGGACTTTTAGCGATGCTGAGAATGGGGCTCTTCAGTGATCAGCAGAAGGCCTCATTCACATGTACAGGTTTAAACAGGTATGTGAAAAAATGGTATCAGTGTGTCCATTTTTACCATCATTGTGTTATCAGTGTTCTTCTCGTATGGATAAATATGTTATAAAGTTTCTCCTATGCTTTGTAATGTTAAAGAAGTTGTCCAGTACTTTATATTACCCCCCCCCCCAATGTATCCCCCGGGGCCCCTAAGACTTTTTGTAATTAGCTTGCGTTGCTGATAATGCCTGTGAGCTTCGCTATCGGTGGCCGCTCACAGGCATCACGTGACCCCACGCTGATGTCACGACAAGTGAGGCGTGACTCAGCGCTGGGGTCCCTACGGTGGCTGCTGGGTTGTGGGCAGGGTTACACCTCCTCCCCACGCGTCACACCCAGCATCCACTGCGCTTTCCCAATGAATGGGGAGAGGCAGAGCGTGCGGTGGATGCCGGGTGTGATGTGGGGGGGTGGGGGGTAACCCCGCCCACAGTCTGGCATCCACCTGGAACGCGGAAGACAGAGACCCCCGGCTGCTGCCAGCGACATCGGCGGATGTCAAAGCCGGCTGCAGCCGGGGGTCACATGATGCCTGTGAGCGGCCAGTGATAGCGCCACTCACAGGCATTATCTGCAACGGAAGGTAATTACAAAAATCCTTAGGGGCCCCGGGGAGACACATTGGGGGGGGGGTAATATAAAGTACTGGACAACCCCTTTAATCTCGGACAGCACCATGATGCCATCCGTGGGCTGTCTATGTTTTTCATGGACCCATAGACTTGTATAGGTCTTTTTCATCTGTGATATTGGAAGAAAAAACAGACATGTCTCCGTGAGTTTTGCACAGACACATTGTCCATGAAAATCCACAGGCATGTGAATAGCATTAGCATTAACACGTACATGTGGATACGGATGTCTGAATGAGGCCTCAATGAGAGCTTGATATTTTAAGAATATCTCTTTAAAGCCATGATCCTCTAGTTACAAGGATGTATCTCATGTCCTTGGCTACTGACCTGCAGGTTAGGAAATTTTGTGACTGGGAAAGAAGATCTACAAGATTTCAACATTACTCAGGACAGAGAATATCTTCAAGAAGTATCTTCTAGTGGACCATTGGTTACATCAGGAACTGTGCAATTCTTAAATCCATGTACCAATCTTATTTTATTATTGGCATTTTGATTTCACCATTCTTATGTTTCTCTGTACAGTGGCACTGCCAGCGATGCCAGCGACCCAGATGGGCAGGAAAAAACTGAAATGGTTTAGGTTCACATACCCATTCAGTCTCCGGATATGTGGGAGTCCCTAAGGTCTGACACCCCCACCAATCCTGAAGTGATGGCATATCTTACCAATATGCCATCACTTTATACATTTTTCTCCTGCACAGTTATTGAAAATTTTTTGCCAAGGTTCAACCTTCACAGTTTATAAGTGATTGCTGTTATCCAGACTGTGGGGCACCGTGTGATCAGATCAGCATCAGGGACACGTCAACCATCCATATTCTATTTCTGTTACAAGCCTATAGTGACCATACACACAGCACATATTCTCTCACATCAGTTCCTTCCTCTCCTTCTCGCAGTTGCACAGAAAGTTTCCATACTGACAGGAGTATATATGGTGTTGTATGTGAATCTCTCATTAAATTCAAACGCACAGGGAAACTGCTCCATGAGCTGCCAGACACATTCCAGGAACTGGTCTATCACTGGGGACACCTCCTTGGGATCCCCATCTAAATTTCCATACCTTAAAAAAAAAATAAAAAAATATGCTGAAGCAATGCAATTGGGGTATATGCATGCAACATCTTTTTCAGGTGGACTGCGCTCCCAAAACCGCCTGAGACTGGGAATGGCACAGAAAAACTACAGTAAGCATATTATATTAGAATGTATGGTGTTTTTTTTTTTGTCTCTTTTGCTGAGAGGAGGAGAGCTGATGGAAGATTTGGAAAGTGACACAGCTAAACTCAGCTGTGCTGACCCTAGCCCCACACTGACTGCTGGGCCCATATCTGAAATGTGTTGATTGATGGGATTTGAATACAGTTGATATTCTAATCATGCAGGAGGTTAGACCAGGAGATCCGGGCTTTCATTATAACCCACACACTGAGAAACCTGCTGTAAGATATGGTGTGGACGTGTTCTTTTTCTAGCATCTTGCTGCCTGTTTATAATTGGACAGCATCGTACAAGGAGAAGTACATGCCCCACAGTGAAAGCTCTCTGATAACACCCACTTGGATGTAACGAAAATTAACTCATTAGGTGACAAATACTTTGATTGTTAATATCCCTGCAACAGAGATGCAAAATAAAAAAAGAACTAACAAATTATTTTTTTTCTGCTCTGAAGCTACAACGTGTTTTCAGTTCAACATGAAAAATTTGGTGAAAGGCCCTCTGTAAATAAGTGACTCTGTTTGACTTTTCCAACATATGTGCAGTGACCAGGGTTACCTGTGATTAAATTTGTGTCCAAATGAAATCCAGTCTTTTTCAATTAACACCTAATAGTAATTGGGAAAAATAAAAGTTACACTATGCAAAAAATATCAACTCCGTAAATCTCCACCAGTACATAGAGTATATGAAATGAAACCTCTTACCATAAATCCTCTGATGGTTCGGTAATAGGGGTCAAGTAACAGACTGGATACAGAGCAGACATGAGCGGTGCGGTCCCATCCATCAGAACAATGAACGAGCACGCTGGCGCCCTCTTCTGACACGGCCTAAATGTGCAAATTAAATGTAAAATATTACACATTTATATAATTACAAATCCCGTTTATTCTCAGCACTAAAAGGATCATTTTTGTACAGTCCGTGCCTAGAATAGTACAAATCAGACAAGCAGCAGTAGAATATGAACAGATACAACACATCTTACCTTTGCAATGAAGATACCAGCATCTAGGATTGTTTTCACGTGTTTTAACCAGCCAGAGGATTCAAGACCCCAAAGAAATCCACCCATAGAAGGAGATCGGAGCTCACAAACTGCAATCATGAACAGAACAATAAGCTCACTATAGCAACAGATTCTGTATGTGAAGTATTTCTGCTCCAAGACTTGAGATATATATATATATATTCTCTCTCTCTCTCTCTCTCTATATATATATATATATATATATATATATATATATATATAGTCATGGCCAAAAGTATTGAGAATGACACCAAAATTATATTTTCACATGATCTGCTGGCCTCTGGTTTTTATTAGTGTTTGTCTGATGTTTATATCACATACAGAAATATAATTGCAATCATATTATGAGTACCAATAGGTTATATTGACAGTTAGAATGAGTTAATGCAGCAAGTCAATATTTGCAGTGTTGCCCCCTCTTCTTCAAGACCTCTGTAATTCTCCCTGGCATGCTCTCAATCAACTTTTGGACCAAATCCTGACTGATAGCAGTCCATTCTTGCATAATCAATGCTTGCATTTTGCCAGAATTTGTTGGTTTTTGTTTGTCCACCCGTCTCTTGATGATTGACCACAAGTTCTCAATGGGATTAAGATCTGGGGAGTTTCCAGGCCATGGACCCAAAATCTCTGTTTTGTTCCATGAGCCATTTAGTTATCACCTTTGCTTTATGGCAAGGTGCTCCATCATGCTGAAAAAGGCATTGTTGGGCGCCAAACTGCTCTTGGACGGTTGGGAGAAGTTGCTCTTGGAGGACATTCTGGTACCATTCTTTATTCATGGCTGTGTTTTTAGGCAAGACTGTGAGTGAGCCGATTCCCTTGGCTGAGAAGCAACCCCACACATGAATGGTTTCAGGATCCTTTACAGTTGGCATGAGACAAGACTGGTGGTAGCGCTCACCTCTTCTTCTCCGAATAAGCTGTTTTCCAGATGTCCCAAACAATCGAAAAGGGGATTCATCAGAGAAAATGACTTTGCCCCAGTCCTCAGCAGTCCACTCCCTGTACCTTTTGCAGAATATCAGTCGGTCCCTGATGTTTTTTCTGGAGAGAAGTGGCTTCTTTGCTGCCCTCCTTGAATCCAGCCCTTGCTCAAAGAGTCTCCGCCTCACAGTGCGTGCAGAAGCACTCACACCAGCCTGCTGCCATTCCTGAGCAAGCTCGGCACTGCTGGTAGTACGATCCCGCAGCTGAAACAGTTTTAAGATACGGTCCTGGCGCTTGCTGGTCTTTCTTGGGCGCCCTGGAGCCTTTTTGACAACAATGGAAGCTCTCTCCTTGAAGTTCTTGATGATGCGATAGATTGTTGACTGAGGTGCAATCTTTGTAGCTGCGATACTCTTCCCTGTTAGGCCATTTTTGTGCAGTGCAATGATAGCTGCACGTGTTTTTTTTTAGAGATAACCATGGTTAACTGAAGAGAAACAATGATACCAAGAACCAGCCTCCTTTTAAAGTGTACAGTGATGTCATTCTTACTTAATCATGACTGATTGATCGCCAGCCCTGTCCTCATCAACACCCACACCTGTGTTAATGGATCAATCACTAAAACGATGTTAGCTGCTCCTTTTAAGGCAGGACTGCAATGATGTTGAAATGTGTTTTGGGGGTTAAAGTTCATTTTCTGGGCAAATATTAACTTTGCAAGTACAGTAATTGCTGTTAAGCTGATCACTCTTTGACATTCAGGAGTATATGCAAATTCCCATTACAAAAAATGAAGCAGTAAACTTTGGAAAAATTACTATTTGTCTCATTCTCAATACTGTTGGCCATGACTATATATATAGGGTTGTGTAGGATACTCCAAGTGAGGATATGACTTAAAAATTGTACAATGAAAATGTAAAATTCTGTATTATTTATTATATTGGGGTTGGTCACTTTATATAAAAAAAATTCCAAAAGGGTGATAAAATGTAATGTTTGGCACATACAACTATAGATTACTTCCCGGAGTTTGCCTTCTTCCTAAGGTGCACCTGGAGGCCATGTTTCTCCCCAGGTAAGTTATACACCTCTACCCATCTACGTGATGTACAAGAAAACATGATTCATCAGACCAGAACCCTTTCTTCTGTTACTCTATGGTTCAGTTCTGATGCCCATATACCCTTGTAGGTTTTTTTTGGCTGTAACCGGGTCAGCATGACAATGACCAGTGTGCATCTCCATATGTAATAAGCTGCAATACTTTATCCTGACATCTTTTCTTCATAGCCAAAAGTTAATTTTTCAGCAATATGTGCCACAGTTTTTTTTCTGCAGCACCGGACCAGCTGGGGCTACTGTACCTTTCGTTCCACACAAGTATCAATGAGCCTTGGGCGCCCATGACTCCGCCACCTGCTCACCGGATGTTCTACCCTGGTAGGCACTAACTATTGTATGCCAGGCACACCCCACAACACCTGCTGTTTTTGAGATCTTCTGACAACCCTCATGGGGGCACCTCTGACAAGGAGAATATTGAGATCTCTAGACATCATGATTTGTCCATTGAAAATGGAGCTGTTTAGGGAATAGAGCGCACAGAACATAGGGAAAAAAAACACTGGAGGGGGAAAGAAATAATTTGAGGTGCTCACCTGGAGGGATTGTGAGAGTCACAGCTCCTAAATCAGGAGTAATATAACGCTGAAAAAAATTTGAAGAAACCAGCTTCCAAAAGTGCAAATATTTATTGAAGCAAATCCACGCAGTTTAAAAATTTCCAAATTACATCGGGGAATCTCACATGGAAAAAACGCAACGCGTTTCGAACACAGAGCTGTGTTATCTGTCAAAGCTAACATGCATATGACACTCTATAGTATTATATCCAATAACAACCAATCAGATCGATATGCTTGGTCACATGAGAGTGTGAATAGGGTGCATAATTAGTGTGAGCCAATCACATAAAATGGAAAAAACAATAAAACCATTATCCAGAGAAAGAACAAAAAAAGAGATAAAATTCATTTTAACATAGAATGTTACATGAAATGAATAAAATAAACTGACAGAAACATGAAGTAGAATCAATAATGAAACATGATTTCACGACGTGCATTGAGTCCGTCTGAGAAACGGGATCCAAGGTTGTAAATCCTGAATGCTTCTCTGGTGAGTAAACGGTGTCTGGAATCTCCTCCTCGATGTGCAGGTTTAACCCTCTCTATACCAATGACCTGTAGAGAACTGCACGATCTCTGGTGAAATTGAATAAAATGCCTAGAGGCATGTGAAATATTACGGTTGGTACTAGAAAGAGAAGATATATCAGTTAAATGTTCTGAAATGCGAACTTTAAGATTTCTTGTTGTGCAACCAACATATATAAGATCACAAATTTTGCATAGAATTATATAAACCACATTCGTGCTGTTACAATTTATGTGTCCTTTGATTTTGAAAGTTTCTGTGTGGTTATAACTGAAAAATTCTTTAGTAGCTGATGTATATTTGCATGTCTGACATCTATTTTGGCCGCACTTATAGAAACCAGAGTAATTTAGCCAAGTATTACTTTTTAAATTATTAGAGGAGAAAAAAGACGGTGAAACGATGTTACCAATAGTGACACCTCTCCTTGCTACTACAGAGCAATTGGATTGTAAAATTTTAGATAAAGTTGCATCCTCATACAAAATGGATATGTGTTTGAAAAAAATAGATTTGATTATATTAAACTGAGGGCTATACTGCAATGACAGGACTAGTCTATTAGAATTATTGTGAACAATACGTGGTCCCAAATTTTGGTGTCTCTTGTGTTTGATTATATGTTTAGCTCTACTCAGGGTCCATTTAGGATACCCCCTTTCTGAAAGTTTGGACCATGTATGTGTAAGTTCTGTAGATAGAGTGTTTTCATCATTGCAGTTCCTTGCAACACGTGTGAATTCACCCACAGGTAATGCTTTGATAGTATGGGGCGGATGACTACTACTTGCATGCAAAATAGTATTTCCAGACTGTGGTTTACAGTAAGTACTAGTCAATATGTGTTGATCTGGAATGCCCCGCAAATTCAAATCCAAAAATGAAATGGCAGAAATTTCAACCCTATGCGTAAATGTCAGATTGCAATGATTGACATCTAAATATTGCACAAAGTCGGGTATGGCAGACACATGGCCCGACCAAACGAACAGTAGGTCATCTATGTACCTGCCATACCAAACCAGGTGTTTGTTAAAAGGATTATCAGTACTGTAAGATAACCTTCCTCCCAATAGGCCATAACTAGATTGGCTAATGATGGAGAGTGTTTAGCACCCATTGACACGCCTCTCGATTGTAAATAATATTGGCCATCAAAAGAAAAATAATTACATGTCATAAGAAAATTGACCACTTGTATAATAAGGTTTAAGAATCAAAAAAATACCCACAACTATTTACTCTGAGGAATTTGTTGTGAACTGGAATCAGCTCCTTTCAGACTGCTCCTTGAATCTGATGAGGCTCATTATCAAACATGAGGAGTCAAAACTCACTGAATTACAAAAAGAGATTGAAGCCACACACAATAAATTGGAGCAATACAAAATTAATCCTGATTATCAAACTTATAATGATCGCATACAACAAGCAGTTTCCAGATTAGAAACCACTATTATGACACGGAAAAAGTCTAAATTCCAAAGGGATCAAATGGATTATTCACAACAACAGGTGTATGATTGGGGTAGGTGGGCACGCACCTCCCAATCACCTAAGTCCATTCTAAAAAAGAAAAATAATCAGTCTAATACGCCATCTGATTTCCATGTCAGTTTTAGTTCCTCTGACCAAGAGTCAATAGACAGTAATGTCACAGACACAGAAACTCGGGAGAATCTCACTTATTATCGCAAGCCCAAATATTACAAGAGCCACAAACAGACAAAAAACGGAAAAGGAGGGGAGGACGCAAACACAGCAAACCCCCCAGGCATGACAACTCGCCGAAAGAAATATTTCTAACATCACATAAATCCAATGTTCTGAATTTGTCAAAACAAGTTTTAACTCAGAAACAAGATGAAGTTCTTTCACTTGGCTTGAATTTTGTACCAGACCGTAATTTCAACCTTTTCTCCACTCTATTGGATCTGAATAGATTCATACGGAATCTTACTATAAAAAAACACTTTACAACAGAGGATAATGAGCAACCTGAACTCCCTCAAATTACTGTCAATGAATACAGAGACTTGAATTTCAAGGAACAGATGTCTTTATTGCATTTGCAGGATCTTCAGAACTATTCAAACCTCGATGTCTAGTTCGTTCAAAACCAGAAATCCTTCTTTTTATCCCTTACAAACACGGGTGGACTGTATGGATCGCTTCCAGGACACAATGGAAAGAGAGCTCAAATCGCTGGCACAGGATGTCAAGCATCATGGTTCCCACCATAACTTATCATCTTTACACTATCAAGCATTGCAGGAATTGAGAAATATGCCACATATTGTTATACGTATGGCTGATAAGGGGGGTTAGTAGTTGTGCTGGACACTGACACATATAGATCCCAGGTTGCATCTTTATTGGAGGACTCATCCACATATCGTAAATTAAGGTGTGATCCGATTGTAGATATTAAAAAACAAACCTATGAAATTGTAAGTGACGGTTATATGTTGGGTGTATTATCTAAAAACCAAAGAGATTACCTTTTGGTAGATTTTCCAATCACCCCTATTATGCACGCATTGCCCAAAGTACATAAGGGAGTCAGCCCACCCCCTATGAGGCCCATCATCTCGGGCATAGGATCAGTCACTGAACGATTAAGTGAGTGGGTTGACTCGCTTTTGCAACCATTATCACAACGAACAGCTGGTTTTCTCAAAGATACTGGAGATGTATTGGGACAACTTTCTAATATAGTTTGGAGACAAGATTTTGCATGGATTGCTTGTGACGTAACGGCATTATATACCTCAATCCCCCGAGAAATTGCAGTGGAAGCACTCTCATATCATCTGAAAAAATATAGTGATTATACAGAAGACCTATGTACATTTATTATACAAGTGGTCAATTTTCTTATGACATGTAATTATTTTTCTTTTGATGGCCAATATTATTTACAATCGAGAGGCGTGTCAATGGGTGCTAAACACTCTCCATCATTAGCCAATCTAGTTATGGCCTATTGGGAGGAAGGTTATCTTTACAGTACTGATAATCCTTTCACCAAACACCTGGTCTGGTATGGCAGATACATAGATGACCTACTGTTCGTTTGGTCGGGCCATGTGTCTGCCATACCCGACTTTGTGCAATATTTAGATGTCAATCATTGCAATCTGACATTTACGCATAGGGTTGAAATTTCTGCCATTTCATTTCTGGATTTGAATTTGCGGGGCATTCCAGATCAACACATATTGACTAGTACTTACTGTAAACCACAGTCTGGAAATACTATTTTGCATGCAAGTAGTAGTCATCCGCCCCATACTATCAAAGCATTACCTGTGGGTGAATTTACACGTGTTGCAAGGAACTGCAATGATGAAAACACTCTATCTACAGAACTTACACATACATGGTCCAAACTTTCAGAAAGGGGGTATCCTAAATGGACCCTGAGTAGAGCCAAACATATAATCAAACACAAGAGACACCAAAATTTGGGACCACGTATTGTTCACAATAATTCTAATAGACTAGTCCTGTCATTGCAGTATAGCCCTCAGTTTAATATAATCAAATCTATTTTTTTCAAACACATATCCATTTTGTATGAGGATGCAACTTTATCTAAAATTTTACAATCCAATTGCTCTGTAGTAGCAAGGAGAGGTGTCACTATTGGTAACATCGTTTCACCGTCTTTTTTCTCCTCTAATAATTTAAAAAGTAATACTTGGCTAAATTACTCTGGTTTCTATAAGTGCGGCCAAAATAGATGTCGGACATGCAAATATACATCAGCTACTAAAGAATTTTTCAATTATAACCACACAGAAACTTTCAAAATCAAAGGACACATAAATTGTAACAGCACGAATGTGGTTTATATAATTCTATGCAAAATTTGTGATCTTATATATGTTGGTTGCACAACAAGAAATCTTAAAGTTCGCATTTCAGAACATTTAACTGATATATCTTCTCTTTCTAGTACCAACCGTAATATTTCACATGCCTCTAGGCATTTTATTCAATTTCACCAGAGATCGTGCAGTTCTCTACAGGTCATTGGTATAGAGAGGGTTAAACCTGCACATCGCGGAGGAGATTCCAGGCACCGTTTACTCACCAGAGAAGCATTCTGGATTTACAACCTTGGATCCCGTTTCCCAGACGGACTCAATGCACGCCGTGAAATCATGTTTCATTATTGATTCTACTTCATGTTTCTGTCAGTTTATTTTATTCATTTCATGTAACATTCTATGTTAAAATGAATTTTATCTCTTTTTTTTTTTTATTCTTTCTCTCCATAATGGTTTTATTGTTTTTTCCATTTTATGTGATTGGCTCACACTAATTATGCACCCTATTCACTCTCATTTGACCAAGCATATTGATCTGATTGGTTGTTATTGGATATAATACTATAGAGTGTCATATGCATGTTAGCTTTGACAAAGAACACAACTCTGTGTTCGAAACGCGTTGCTTTTTTTCCATGTGAGATTCCCCGATGTAATTTGGAAATTTTTAAACTGCGTGGATTTGCTTCAATAAATATTTGCACTTTTGGAAGCTGGTTTCTTCAAATTTTTTTTCAGTGAGCCTGCCATACCTGCGGTAAGCCAAAGGACCCGCAGATAGCTGCCTGTACTGCCTGTAAACCCAGCTAGTAGCTGTACCCTGAATGCTAGTGGGGAAAGTCAGGTTAGACCACCACCAGACAGTGGGTTACGCAGGTCAACCCGGAGCACTAGGGGGCAAATACCAGCTCGCTGGAAGATCTAAATGCTGTATATTGTAAATGTTTTATGTTTGTTGCCTGGTTGCTAATTATGTTTTTCCAGTCTTTCTAGTTCATGGACTAACAGGTTATGGACGCTGAATAACCGTAACTGTCTTGTAGATAGTTGCACTTGGTGCCCTCTTTCGAAGATGGCCACGGAAGAAAAATCTGTCCGGTGTGGCCTCCTTGTGGCCCAAAGTAGAGAGCTCAGCCTTGTCGCCACGCCCAAGGCCAGGAAATTGGGGTTTATGGAAACAGGTCCCCACACCGTGGAAAACTTCACCTTCTTGGGTGACATGGACACCCGGTCACGGAAGCGCCGTGACCTCAAGGACAAAATATACTTGTATATATGTTATGTTGTCATTTATACCCTGTATTTGTGTTTCCTGTTTAGTCCGAAGTACTAAATTTTACTAGGGGAGAATGTGTCACCCCAGGCCTGGATGCCACAAACAATAATCTGTGTCTGAGAGCAGGAGGGAGGTCCCCTGGTAAGGGACAATTAGCATACAGCACCTCATGTCCCAGGCCAACAGGGGGAGCTGGCTGCCCCTATAAAAGCTGGAACTGGGGGCAGGGTTAGAGAGAACTGGAAGACCTAGCTCAGGAGTGAGACTAGTCCCAGAGAAGGAGGGACAGTTCAGCTGTAGCTGAGGAGTCTGTGAGGCAGAGGAGAAACTGCAAGCGAGGGACAGAGGCGACGAGAGCCGGTCCTGGAAGAGAACCAATCTACCGGGCATTGGGGTCCGGGGCTGTCAGGGTTACAAGCCCAGCAGCAGAGAACCAACCTGCGAGGGATTTCAGGTCCCTTGGCCTAAGAATCCTGGAGGCTCCGCCACACAGAGGGACCAGTACAGCGACGAGCAAGCAACAGGTACCCAAGGCCCTAGTCGCATGCCATACAGGCGAGAAGTACACGGCCAGCTCAGGGACGTGGGCTATTACACCACGAAAAGGGGGATAGTCAGAAAGAGCATAGAGAGAACGGTAGGCCTACACACTCACCCTGACCAGTGGGGCTCGCCCGAATGCTCTCAGACACCCAGGCCCATTCCTAACCGGTACTGTTGGGTCATTAATAATATCTACAATAAAGACCCTGAACTGTTTGAAGCGGACTCTGAACTCTTACTATTGCGGCCTGCACTATCACCCCCAACATCCACCTACACTGCCCTGAGGCTACACTCTTCCCGTGGGGAGTTATCCTACACCTGTGCTGCACACCAACACCAGCCTCAGCAGTCTGCCTCGCAGCGGCGGTTATCTCTGACCGCAATCCACGGGTGGCGTAGTCGGACATTCAAAACACTGATAAATAGACTGCCACCATTTGGTCTGACCACCCTGAGCCACGGGATCGGGTTGCCACTACTACCCCCATCAGCACCGTACACTAGAAGGCCCGGTTCCGTGTACCCCACGGCCCAGGGGGCGAGTCATGTGCATCAAATTATACATACACATATGGGGCAGTGGGGCTTCATACTATATACAGGTGCTTCTCACAAAATTAGAATATCATCAAAAGTTAGTTTATTTCATTTCTTCAATGCAAAAAGTGAAACTCCTATATTATATAGAGTCATTACACACAGAGTGATCTATTATATAGAGTCATTACACAGAGGGATCTATTATATAGAGTCATTACACACAGAGGGATCTATTATATAGAGTCATTACACAGAGGGATCTATTATATAGAGTCATTACACACAGAGGGATCTATTATATAGAGTCATTACACACAGAGGGATCTATTATATAGAGTCATTACACACAGAGTGATCTATTATATAGAGTCATTACACAGAGGGATCTATTATATACAGTCATTACACACAGAGGGATCTATTATATACAGTCATTACACACAGAGGGATCTATTATATAGTCATTACACACAGAGGGATCTATTATATAGAGTCATTACACACAGAGGGATTATATAGAGTCATTACACAGAGGGATCTATTATATAGAGTAATTACACACAGAGGGATCTATTATATAGAGTCATTACACACAGAGGGATCTATTATATAGAGTCATTACACACAGAGTGATCTATTATATAGAGTCATTACACAGAGGGATCTATTATATAGTCATTACACACAGAGGGATCTATTATATACAGTCATTACACACAGAGGCATCTATTATATAGAGTCATTACACACAGAGGGATCTATTATATAGAGTCATTACACACAGAGGGATCTATTATATAGAGTCATTACACACAGAGGGATCTATTATATAGAGTCATTACACACAGAGGGATCTATTTTAAGTGTTTATTTCTGTTAATGTTGATGATTATGGCTTACAGCCAATGAAAACACAAACGTCATTATCTCAGTAAATTAGAATACTTCATAACAACAGCTTGAAAAATGTTTTTAAAATCCAAAAAGTTGGCCTACTGAAATGTATGTTTAGTAAATGCCCTCAATACTTGTTCGGGCTCCTTGTGCATCAATTACTGCATCAATGCGGCAATGTGGCATGGAGGGATCAGCCTGTGGCACTGCTGAGGTGTTATGGAAGCCCAGGTGGCTTTGATAGCAGCCTTCAGCTCATCTGTATTGTGGGGTCTGGGGTCTCATCTTCCTCTTGACAATACCCCATAGATTCTCTATAATAGATTCTCTATGGGGTTAAGGTCAGGCGAGTTTGCTGCCAATCAAGCACAGTGATACTGTTGTGTGTAAACCAGGTATTGGTACTTTTGGCCGTGTGGACAGGGGCCAAGTCCTGCTGGAGAATGACATTTCCATCTCCATAAAGCTTGTGGGCAGAGGGAAGCATGAAGTGCTGTAAAATGTCCTGGTAAACGGCTGCGCTGACTTTGATCTTGATAAAACACAGTGGACCTCCACCAGCAGATGACATGGCCCCCCAAACCATCACTGATTGTGGAGCCTTCACACTAGACCTCCAGCAGCTTGGATTGTGGCCTCTCCACTCTTCCTCCAGACTCTGGGACCTTGATTTCCAAATGAAATGCAAAATTTACTTTTCATCTGAAAACAACACCTTGGGCCACTGAGCATCAGTCCAGGTCTTTTTCTCTTTGGCCCAGGTAAGACGCTTCTGGCGTTGTCTATTGGTCATGAGGGGCTTGACACAAGCAATGCGACACTTGTAGCCCATGTCCTGGATACGTCTGTGTGTGGTGGCTCTTGAAGCAATGACTCCAGCAGCAGTCCACTCCTTGTGAATCTCCCCCAAATTTTTGAATGGCCTTTTCTTAGCAATCCTTTCAAGGCTGCGGTTATCCCAGTTGCTTGTGCACCTTTTTCTACCACACTTTTTCCTTCCACGTCCATTAATATGCTCGGATACAGCACTCTGTGAACAGCTGCTTCTTTAGCAATGACCTTTTGTGGCTTACCCTCCTTGAGGAGTGTGTCAATGACTGCCTTCTGGACATCTGTCAAGTCAGCAGTCTTGCCCATGATTGTGGAGCCTACTGAAACTGACTAAGGGACCTTTTTAAATGTTTAGGAAGCCTTTGCAGGTGTTTCTTGTTAATTCTAATTTACTGAGATAATGACTTTTGTGATTTCATTGGCTGTAAGCCATAATCATCAACATTAGCAGAAATAAACACTTAAAACAGATCACTCTGTTTGTAATGACTCTGTATAATATATGAGTTTCACTTTTTGGATTGAAGAACTGAAATAAATTCACTTTTTGATGATATTCTAATTTTCTGAGAAGCACCTGTATGTAGCAGTGCGGCAATTATACTATATACAGTCAGGAGTATAAGTACTTGATACACTGACAATTTCGAAAGTTTTTCCACCTACAAAGAATGAAGAGGTCTGTTTTGTTCTACTTAACTGCTGCAACTTGGACCTTTAACAGGATTTATATTTCACCTATGAGAAAGCATACTATGTGTATTTGGCAGATTAACTCAGGCATGTTTATGATAAACTGAATACCTGGATTGGAGTCCTATTTGTATACAGAATATTGACTATTAATGCTGGCAGAGTAAGTCTTAGGCTATATTCACACTAGGTGTTTTTTTTCTGCAGCAAAACATAATCTCTTGGCAGGAAAGAAGTAGCGTCAAAAACGCAGGTTTTGGTGTGTTTTTTTGCAGTGGTTCTTGGTGCATTTTTGGTGCGTTTTTCAGGATCCCAAAGTTCAGCTTTGCTTCCACCATAGACACATGAAAACAGGTCACCATTGCAAGACATATGTTCATGAAAAAGTACACATTACAAATGTAACAGGGGGGGGGTGAATTGGTCTGGAATGGTTTATCTAAGACCCTGGCAGTGCATTGAATTTGTAGGACACTATTTACTTTCACATTATGGTTTGCCATTGAGTTGCTCAGGCATTGTTCATTTTCACACCTCCCTGGGCCACACGTGTTGTTCAATCTCACACCTAGCTCAACCAATGTTTACTTTGTAGGCATCACTAATTTAATTAAACTGTAATAATCCAAGCTGCTATCTCAGGTGACCAAGACAAGATGGTTTAAACTTGGGAAAATCACAAAAGTAAATGTGTGTCACATACTTGCTTTTTTCACTAAAAACGCAGCAAAATGTTCACACTAGGCTTTTTTTCAGCATTTTTTTCCACCACCCTTTTTTTTAATGGGTGAAAAACGCTGAAACAAGTGACATACTCTATTGCAAAAAGCCATGGAAAGCACAAAATACTGAGGACAAATAAGCAAGCTTTGCGCATGAGATTCGGAAATCTCATAGACTTTGTTGGTACTGTAAAACGCAGCTGAAAATTTGCATAAAAAAGCCAGCTAAAAAAACGTCTAGTGTGAATATAGCCTTGTATAACAGTTCGCCAATGAGTTAGGATATATGACCACGATGCAGAAATGCTGCGGATTTTTCCTAAGCGTTTCTGCATCTCCCTGGGTTGTCAAGCGCTTTGCCAAGTGATTTTAGCATCACTTGGAAAAGTGCTTGACAACTTGGTCACACTATATAATTCCATGCAACCGGCATGGATTTATATAGTGTGACCAAGTTACAATGCTGCAAATGAAGCATCAATAATAAAAAAAAAGAATAATAATGGTGAAAAATAAAAAAAAAACATTATACTCATCTTCCGATGGTCCTCGATCTCCTTCTCCGGTGCGTCCGGTGTCTTCGGCGGATCACGGTGCTGTAAAAGGACCTTCCATGACGTCATTTAGTCATGTGACAGGTCACGCGACCGCCGATGTCAGCGGTCGCGTGACCTGTCACATGACTAAATGGCGTCATGGAAGGTCCTTTCACCACCGCGAGCAGCCGAAGAGCCAGCAGCACCGCCGGGAGCAGACAGGGGCCATCAGAAGGTAAGTATATGTTTATTTTTTATTTTAATTCTATTTTAACTACAGGTACTATGGTACCCGGGTCTGGAGGAGAGTCTCTTCATCTCCAGACCCGGGTACCATCCACGCATTGAGTCGCATAATATCCACATGTGTATGTGTAGTCATGCGGATGTTATGCGTTCCAATGCAAGTCAATGGCGGCTAAATCGCAGCGACTCTACAAAATTAATAGACGAGCTGCGGATTTTTCCCGCAATGATAATCCGCAGCGGAAATCTCCGCTGCATGTGCACAGCACATGCGGATTATCATTGGGGACCATTGCAGACCTATCACCAAGCGTTTTTTAAGTGTTTCCGCGGCGGAAGTTACGCTGCAGAAACGCCTAAAAAACGCATAGTGGGCACACAGCCTTAAAAGTTCTATGATGAAGAAAAACACGTGAGATAATAAATGCGAAATATACAATATTTCCCATAATATGACTGAGGATATCTTTAGGGTGTATTCACTGTTTTTTCTTCTGCAGCAAAAATGCTGTGTTTTACAGTACCATCTTAGTGAATGACATTTCTGAAATCTCATTCACATGCTGCTTTTTTTGCATTTTTTTTAAATCTGCAGCTTGTCAAGTCTTTCAGAGGTTTTGCAGCATTTTTCACCCATTCAAATGAATGGAAAAAAAACCACAAGTAAAAACACCTGAATTTTAAGCAGCGTTTTTCCTGCCACCTTTGATTTTTGAGGTAGAAATAAAATGCTGCCAAAATCCAACTTGTGAACACACCTTTATCCTGGTTGTGTTCTAATTGGATATAAAATAGAACGGTCATGATAACATGGGTAGTTAATTGTATGGTGTTTTCACTTTATATAATACCAGGCCGCATTCTATTTGCGCAGAGCTGCTCCGTGAAGATTCTATCACAAGATTCCGTGATGACATCACAGGTGATGGTGACATCACTGCTCACAGTCGCTATATATACAATGCACATAGGCTCACCCGTGCCTTTCTTGGCTCTATAGTGACTGATAGCACTTGCAGTTTTTCACTATGGCTGGAATTGTTTTGGACATTCCTCAGGTAAAAGCACTATTGTTGATCCTTATGATCAATCGTCCTAACAGTGTGCTTCTACCACCCGATGGCGTCCTCAGCTTCACTCACCGGCTGGTGATGGAGCTAGTAAAGGATTGCCTGACCAAACACCGACAACGTCGTCTAACGTCAGACTATCTGACGGATTTACTTCAGAACATCAGGACATTACTACACCAGGTAAGTGGCGGACACTCTGCACAGAACATCTCAATATTAATAGATAATAATGGAGGGATAGAAGCTTTTTCTTCTAATATATCGTATTTTGCAGACCATAAGACGCACCAAAAATTTTTGGGAGGAAAATAGGAAAAACATTTATTATAATAAAATGGGGGTCTGTCTTATAGTCCGAATTTTCGGTTGCTTACTGAGGGGGGTGGTGGCAGTGGAGCGAGGTCACAGGAGGCAGAGTCGCTGCTGCAGGAAGTCGGCAGTAGGAGTGGGGCGCTGCTGCGGGCCCCAAGCTGGGAGGAGCGGGGTGTCCAGAAGGTGCGAGGCTGCGGGCCCTGGGCTTCAAGGAAATGTTAGCGGTAATTCAGGAGGGGAGGCCCTGCTCTGCTTATTGATTTCTCTGCAGTGGGCTTCAAGAAGTAGGCTGCTGGAGATGGCCAATACGCAAATTGAGATCTCAGCTCGTCATTGAGCCGAGATCTAAATCTGCACATGCACTGCCTCCAGCGGCCATTTGCCTGAAGCCCACCGCCAGAAAATCAATGGGCAGAGCAGGGACTCCCCTCCTAAATCACCGCTAACATTTCCTTGAAGCCCAGGGCCCGCAGCCTCGCACCTCCTGGATACCCCGCTCCTCCCAGTTCGGGGCCCGAAGCAGCGCCCCACTTCTACTGCTGGCTTCCTACAGCAGTGACCCTACCTCCTGTGACCTCACTCCACCACAGCCACCCCCCTGGTAAGCTACATTCAGACAATTATTATTATTAATAATCTGTCTGATATGCTGGGGTGGAGAGTTCCAGAGTAGGGGGGATGCACGGGAGAAATCTTGTATGCGATTGTGGGAAGAGGAGATAAGAGGGGAGTAGAGAAGAAGATCTTGTGAGGATCGGAGGTTGCGTGCAGGTAAGTACCGGGAGACTAGGTCACAGATATATGGAGGAGACAGGTTGTGGGTGGCTTTGCATGCCAAGGTTAGGGTCTTGAACTGGAGTCTCTGGGTAATGTGGAGCCAGTGAAGGGATTGGCGGAGCGAGGGGAGAAGCCAGGGAATAGCGGGGGGACAGGTGGATTAGTCAGACAGCAGAGTTTAGAATAGATTGGAGGGGTGCGAGAGTGTTAGAAGGGAGGTCAAAAATTTTGGAAAAAAAGGCATCCTATAGTCCAAAAAATACGGTAAAACACAACGAGTCCCCAAATACAGTTTGTAGTCATTGTATCTGCAGACAGAGAACCGATGTCACATACAATTTCCGCCTCCATTCTGACCGCTCTCATCTCAAAATTCTCCTTTCCATTTTTCCTTCTTTATAGGCTGAAGAAAGATCTCAGACTGAAGATTTGGCTGTCTTTAAAGAACTGGCCGAAAAAGTCCTGTCTATACTAGAACGCTCATTGGAACGCCCGGTAAGGATCAATATTAATAGACGCATCTTAATCCACCGTATCTGAGGAGACTTTCTGAGAAAAGGTCTGAAGATGGCGCGGGATTTGTATCGTTACAATTGGTGCATCTGTAAATGTTGGTTTAGTCCTTCATGATTTATGTATTTGGTGATTTAGTGAAATCTTCCACATATTAATTATATATATTATATCTATCAGGAAACAACAGGAGGCGACGCCAAATATGGGCAAAATGTGACCCCGAAAATCCCTGACCCTAATAGGAGTCAGCCGGAGCTGAACAGCGATCTGATTACAGGTGAGCGATCACCCGACCTTCTACAAGGAATGTCCAGATATTACAGAGGACGGAGGATAATGTTAGATTTACTCTCTACTCTGTGTAATGGGAACCTGGCAGCACATTGTTACATATAGAAGTAGTGGTGTGACGGTATAGGCCATTGTCCCCTAATAATAATTGTTTGTAGAAATCCAATGTGCCAGTCAGGAGAAATGTAAAGTAGACACCATATACAAATAAGAATGGAAGTGCGCTGGGGGCGTGAAAGAAGAAATCCAAGTGCAGTGACACGCCCCCAGTGCACTTCCAGGCTAATTTGCAAATCTCTCCTATGTTTCAGCTCTCTTACCATCACTCGTATGTGCAGCGTGGGTGGGGGCTTCCTCATTCATGTGATGGAGGGTCCATTCTGCAGTGCTATAGCAAGTAACATGAAATAAATTAAATTTAAATTGCATTACTGCTCTAGAAAATGGGAAAAAACTATGATACTGAGCACATAGTTTGGCCAATTCATGAATGCCCAGCAGCCAATGACAAGGCGATCTTTTTGTTGGAATCCTCTCCTAATGTGAATCCTCTCCTAGGCTGAAGCCTACATTTATATGGGTAGGTAGGATCCTGTTGTAATTAAAACCACCCCGGGCTGATGGGTGGAGATAGGTTCCCAGCAAGAAAGGTCGCCTTGCCGTGACTGCTGGGCATGCACCCAACAAAAGAAGGTCGCCTTACCGTGGCTGTTAGGCATGCACCCAGCAAAAGAAGGTCGCCTTGTCGTGACTGCTGGGCATGCACCCAACAAAACAAGGTCGTCTTGTCGTGACTGCTGGGCATGAACCCAGCAAAAGAAGGTCGTCTTGCCGTGACTGCTGGGCATGCACCCAGCAAAAAAAAAGGTCACCTTGCCGTGGCTACTGGGCATGCACCCAGAAAAAGAAGGTCGCCTTGCCGTGGCTGCTGGCCATGCATGAATTGGCCAAATTATGCGCTAAGTATCTTCCTTTTATCCTATTTTCTACAGCAGTAATGCAATTCAAATTTCATTTATTTCATGTTTACATGCTATAGCGTTACAGAGTGCAACTTTGTTAGTTATGTATTTGGATGGCTACTCTTAGTATGCACCTGTTCACACCCATTTTCTTTTCGGAAGTGATGGTCAGTCTTTTGTTATTTATGAAGGGGTTCCTCCATCATTTACATTACATTTATCTATGGATTCCCCGTATATTCTCATATTTAGAATCCCCATATGACGAGTATTAATCCCATTTACAGACATCTTGTCATTTCTCCGTTATATTGCTGTATTATCTATGTAGGAATAATATCCTCTAATACATTTCATTTCTTCATCATTATTTTAGAAACAACTGAGCTGTCGAATCCTAACAATGGAATTAGTGAGATCCCGGAGATCCAAGAATCCGTAAGTATCATAGAGGGGGATGCGTGTGTGTCATCAGATCATGGGGTGTGAATGACTCGTCCAGTATTATCCCCCATACAACCATGGGACGTCTCTATTCTAAGTGTAAATGACCCTATGGTGTTAATTACATGTGAATTACAGGGAATCTGTCACCAGGTTTATGCTATTTGGTTTGAGAGAAGCATGATGCAGGGACAGAGACCCTGATTCCATGTGTTGATTACTTTACTCGGTGGAGCAGTTGTGATAAAATCACTATTTTTTTCTGCTGCAGAGCTCTGAATGCTGAGTCTTGTATAACCCCGCCCACACCATTGATTGGCAGCTTTCTGTGTACACTGTGCATAGGCAGAAAGCTGCTAATCAGTGGTGGAGGCAGGGGTACAGAGCAATAGGACTACCTGGCTAGACAGATAGTCTTCTAGTGATAATCTACTTATTTTATTGAAACAGTCATACACAGCCTAGTAAGTAACACATCACTGGAATCAGGGTCTCTGCCCCTACATCATGGTGCTTTCAGAATACATAGCAAACACCTGGTGACAGATTACCTGTAAGTCCTCCTCTGTGTGATCTCCCACATTATCCAGAATGTTATAGTAATGTATGATGACCGTTGCAGGGCGGCTCCAGGATTTCGTGGGCCCTGGGTGAAAGAGTCTCAGTGGCCCCTTTAACACATACCACGATTCATGATGCACAGATACCGCAGATAAATATATATATATATATATATATATATATATATATATATAGTACAAGCCCGAAGATTTCACTTCTTACATTACATGAGCGATATCTATTGTAAATTCCACAATAACTCAGAAAGCGGCGAATCCTCACAGCTCACAGTGCAGACCGGACAGTAATGTCCTCCACACAGTATAATGGCACCACATAGTCCTCTATACCGTATTATGAGCTCCATATATTGCTCCATATAGAATAATGGACCCCATAAAATGCTCCATGCAGGCTGTGCCCCCATATAATGCCCCATGCAGGCTGTGATCCCCCACATAATGCCCCATGCAGGCTGTGCCCCCCACATAATGCCCCATGCAGGCTTTGACCCCCCACATAATGCTCCATGCAGGCTGTGACCCCCACATAATGCCCCATGTAGGCTTTGACTCCCCACATAATGCCCCATGCAGGCTGTGCCCCCCCCCACATAATGCCCCATGCATGATGTCCCCCTCCCACATAATGGCCCATGCAGGATGTCACCCCCCATATAATTCCCCATGCAGAATGTCCCTCCCACATAATGCCCCATGCAGGCTGTGCCCCCCACATAATGCCCCATGCAGGCTGTGCCCCCCCACATAATGGCCCATGCAGGATGTCACCCCCCATATAATTCCCCATGTAGGATGTCCCCCCACATAATGCACCATGCAGGATGTCCCACCCCACATAATGCCCCATGCAGGATGTCCCCTCCACATAATGCCCCATGCAGGATATGCCCCCCACATAATGCCCCATGCAGGATGTCACCCCCATATAATTCCCCATGCAGGATGTCCCCCCCCACATAATGCTTCATGCAGGATGTCCCACCCCACATAATGGCCCATGCAGGATGTCACCCCCCATATAATGCCCAATGCAGGATGTCACCCCCCCCATATAATGCACCATGCAGGATGTCCCCCCAACACATACTGCCCCATGTAGGATGTCACCTCTCACCCCATATATTGCCCCATGCAGGATGTCACCTCTCACCCCATATAATGCCCCATGCAGGATGTCACTTCTCCCCCCATATAATGCCCCATGCAGGATGTCACCCCCCCATATAATGCCCCATGCAGGATGTCACCCCCCATATAATGCCTCATGCAGAATGTCACCTCTCACCCCATATAAAGCCCTATGCTGTATGTCACTTCCCACCCATATAATGACCCATGCAGGATGTCACTTCTCCCCCTCATATAATGCCCCATGCAGGATGTCCCCCCCATATAATGCCTCATGTAGGATGTCACCTCTCACCCCATATAATGCCCCATGCAGGATGTCACTCCCCCCCCATATAATGCCCCATGCAGGATGTCACTCCCCCCCCCATATAATACCCCACGCAGGATGTCCCTACCTCCCCCCCATATAATGCCCCATGCAGGATGTCACTTCTCCCCCCCATATAATGCCCCATACCTCCATACATAAAAAAAAAAAAAATCAAATGCTCACCTCACTGCACACCAGCTGTGGAGAGGTAAGTATTGTGCCGGCCGTGGCCCTGGGCAAGCATTGGGGGGGGGGAGCAAGGTCCACTAGCTGGCGCTGACACCGCTCTCCTCTGCTCACCGGTCCCATAGCGCGCCAGGGTGCCCGACAGCAAGTGGGCCCCTCGCCTACTCAGGGCCCCGGCACTTGCCTGGGTGTGCTGGGTGCTAGCGCCGGGTCTGCCGAGCGTCCGGTTTGTATCATCCCAACATCATATCAGTGTAAATCATCTGGGACATAATATGGGGGGAGAAGTTTTTGCATCTGTAACTTTTTTCCTGCATCTTCAATAAATCAGTATTATTTCTTATTCTTTTATAGAGCGTGATGGATTCATTGGTTCCGGCGAGAAAGCCGCATATGAGCGACTATGAAACTTCCAAACTCATCAGCAGTGGAAATTTTGGGTGAGATTTCTGTTGCCATAATCCACATTTCTCAGGGTTCCCTATGACAATGCTTCTGCCCCTGCACTCTGCCATTCAGTGTTATCATAGGGAAATTATATGATCTGTAGCAAATCAAACTGTAAGGAAAGCGATTTAAATAATATAATTACATATAATATAATATATAATAATATAATATTATTACATTCGCCTGTGCTAGACCCTCATCTGTTCTTATGCTGCCTCCTCCACCTGAGCTTTTCTGCTCTCCACTCTGATCTTTGTTTTGATGGGGGGGCTCCATTATGAAGCTGATCAGAGAAGTTGGCTACACATGGTCACATGAAGGGTGACACCATATTGACGTCAATGACATCTACACCCTCCACCATGACCATGTGGGCCCAATCACTGGCCTCAGCAGCAGAAGAGAGCCCTGGAGCACATTCATTTTGGACCAATTTTATTTGCACTAAATTGTATTTGGTCAGTTATAGCGAATCTGCCCAAAGAGAATTTCGATAGATTCTCGTATCTATAATGTGACCTGGGTGATGGCTCCGGCAGAAGTGGCATTGTGGAGACCTCCCATAGGTGATCTATGTAGTGCTATTTTATGTATTTCTAGATGTGAATTTATAGTGGCGGCCAGACTTCTAGTATTAAACATATGCAAATTGTCTCTTCAGAGAGGAAGCAAACTAGAACTCCACCTATAGGAAGTAGCAATCCTAAAAGTCAATATCGACCCTTTAACAAGCCTTGTCACATGACTTAGGATAATAGCCAAAACCAAAATCTCAATTTGCAGGAACTGTGTTCTGAGGTACTGCCCCTCTTCAGTGCAAAGTGTGAGATATGGTTTGACGGGGTGAGAGGTGTCTGACCGGTATCCAAGGGGTTGACGTTTCTCCTTGCGGACATGAGGAGACTTTTAAGCCGCAATGCTCCTCTGGGAAATAGGATTGCTACTTCCTATAGGTGGCACTAGCGTGCTAGTTCTCTTCCTCTCTGAAAAGAGACAATTTGCATATTTCCCAGAAGAGCATTGCAGCTTAAAAGTCTCCTCACCTTGACATGTTTATCATGGCTTTTTCCGCAAGGAGAAACGTTACCGCTTGGATCCCGGTCAGATGCCTCTCACCCAGCCAAACCATATCTCACACTTTGCACTGATGAGTGCTTGTAACCCAAAACATAGTGTCCGAAAATTGAGATTTTGGTTATGGCTATTATTCCATGTCATGTGATAAGGCTCGTTAAAGGGTCGATATTGACTTTTAGGATTACTACTTCCTATAGGTGGCACTAGAGTTCTAGTTCTCTTCCTCTCTGAAGAGACAATTGCATATTTCCCAGAGGATCATTGAGGCTTAAAAGTCTCCTCACCTTGACAAGCTTAACATGTCACTCTCCGCAAGGAGAAATGTTACCCCTTGGATACCAGTATTAAACATATAATGATTTCTATAGATGGATTATTAATAAGGATTTATTATAACCGATGGATTCTCCTTCTCTCCAGAGCCGTCTACTTAGTGCATCATAAAGACTCACACCAGACCTTTGCTATGAAGAAAATGGCTAAGCGGAACCTAAATACTGCACAGAGATTGGAACGGGCCTTTCTGGAGAGGGACATCTTAACATTTGCTGATTGTCCCTTTGTGGTCTCCATGCTCTGCTCCTTTCCAACTAGATCTCACCTGTGTATGGTCATGGAGTATGTAGGAGGTAAGACACATCTATTGTATTATATTCAGCCCATGTCTGCTTTCATCTTATCACTGCTCATATCATTAGGACATTGTTGGTTACTTCCCCACAGAGCATTTACTATAGGTTATCTATTACCAAGATGCTCGTAAATTCATTGATCTTGGTGCAGGGGCGCTATGGGGCTCATCAGTCGGAGGGGGTCTGTCGACGCTCGGCCGTGGGCAGCATCCCTCCACCTGTCATCACAATTTCAGCGGTATTTGCTTCTTCAAGGAGGTGGGGCTGGTGGGGGCAAAAATACTGAGTAGGTGGCTAGTAGGGACCAAAATACTGAAAGTGGGCCGTATGACTAGATATGGGGGGACTGTGAATGCTGAGTGGAGGTCATTATATTAAGTGGGGTGCTGTGGGGGTCCTCACTCTGTATGCAGGCCCCCATTCTGTGTGGGGACATCATACTGAGTGGGGAGTTATGCGGACCATTATATTGTGTGAGGGACTGTGGGAACCATTATCCTGAGTGGGAGGGTTGCTGTGGGTGCCATCACACCGAGTAGGGGGTTGTGGCTGGCCTCCTTCTAAGTGGTGGCCTCCTTAGGAGGATTCACTGTGGGGATACCATACTCATTGAGTGTGGGTGTGGGCATTTTTGGGAGCATCATACTCTAAAATGGCCATAAAAGTTGTATTGCTGGTGAGAACACCAAGCTGCTTCAACAGGGATATAAATATATTTCTTTTTTACTTTTTAGGGTGGGGGGCAATTACAACTTTTGATATGGGGTCTTGTGATTTCTATGTACGCCACTATCTGTGTGATCTCCCCAGGATGTTTCCGCTCACTGCTCATTATACATCATGGTTATCTGCTCGTGGTATATCATGGTTATCTTCTGTATAAACCCCTCACCGGTCATATTTCCTTTCTTCTATAGGTGGAGACTGTGGGACCCTTCTAAGCACCAGGGGTCCTTTCTCTGTCCCCATGGCCCGCTTGTACTTTGCAGAGGCGGTACTTGCCGTGGAATACCTGCATAGTTACGGTGTGGTGCACAGAGACCTGAAGCCGGAAAAGTAAGTGCCCCCGTAGTATAATAAAGTGGGGAAAGTTGTCATTTATTATCATTCAGTCTGTGAGGCTAAAACCATCTTCTCTTTTGCAGCCTCCTGATTACATCTACTGGACATATTAAAGTTACCGATTTTGGGCTTTCAAAACTTGGTCTAATGATACCGAAAACCAACACCTACAAGGAATTAGCAGTGGACATCTCCAGAGAGTTCCAGGACCGTGAGGTCAGCATCACCTACAAGAACTTAGCTAGTTATTTGCAAATCTCATCACACTATTGTCTCTTCTCTACGTTCTTCCTTTCTAGAGAACTTTTCCACTAATATTTTATCTTCTGCATTGTGTTTTAACGATGATATCTTGTCATAATAATTGTTTCATGGATTCTCATCTCTATGTTCTGTTGGTTTCCAGTTCTGTGGCACCCCATGTTACATAGCCCCAGAGATCATCCTGAAAGAAGGCTATGGAAGACCTGTTGACTGGTGGTCATTGGGGATCATCCTGTATAAATTCCTGCTGGGATGTGTACCATTTGATGCTGATTCCCTCACTGAGCTTTATAAAAGGGTTGTCATTGGTGAGTAGAATAATCCGATCATTGCGTTGATTGGTTACATTTGTTTAGTTATTTCCTTTGCTTTATGTTACAGTCCAGTAAAGAGGTTTTATTTTCTGTAATTTTCTATGTAACAGGAGAACTAATTTGGAATTGTGATCGCGCTCCACCCCTGGATGCTCAGAATCTCATCACTGAGCTGCTCAGAAGAAATCCTGTGCGTAGACTTGGGACAGGTAACAGATATACTAGTATAATTACTCCCTTATTAGACCAAGGACATATCGCTCATGTCCATGAAGATCAGCATTTCTCTATCAGCTCATCTACTGTATTTCTAGTTCTCCACACTAAGACTTTCAGTTTATTTCCTTCATGTCGGCTCAGTTTTGTCATTAGTTCAGATTACGATAAACTGTTCAGATATGGAGCCATCCCTGACTATGTCCGCATCACTTTTGTTTTTCTTTTTCTAGGAGGAGCATTTGAGATCAAGGTTCATCCATTCCTGAGTGACTTGGGCTTTGACAATATTCTGAGCCAGGAGCTGGAGTATGTTCCTCAGCTTGTTTCAGACGCAGACACCAGCTTATTTATCAGTAAGTAGAAGGAGACGTCATCTAGACTAAGCGACTGTTTGTCTCATCTTCCCTAATATGTGATCATCTGTTCCCATTAATATTAGTGATAAATAGTGACTGTGTTATACTGACAACCTCTAATAATACTTCATTACCTATTTCTTGTAGATCATTCTGATATAAACAAACATCTGGTCTCAAAGGATGAGGAAGGCACAAGTGAGAACAATGAGAGCCTTGACTTCCAAAATTTTACGTCATCTTCTGAAAAGCTTTGTAAAGTAAGTATGTGATTAATAAATCCAAAATATGTAAAAAAAAATTAAAAAAACTCTAAAAGTACATAAAAAAATATTTTATATCTTATTTTTATCCGTATTTAGCTCTGTATCATCGCTACCAGGATGGTGAACAATGAGGATCCCAATGCCCCTCCAGAGTATACACCAGAAACCAACACAAACATCTCAGAAATGTGAGTAGATTATAAAGGGTCATTACTTCATTACTGGGAGTTCCAGGCTGATCTATGTACACAACACCAAATATAGGACATAAATATCAGAATATCAAATGCAGCATTCACCGCTTCATGGTTAACGGTCATTGTACTTTTGGCTTCAGAAAATGCAGAAGATAACAGCCCATAATTGTGGCAGGTCATGCATTTTTAGCACTGCCTACTCTGTAGGAGAGCTGTAGTATTACTTGCCAGCCATTCTTGGTAGTTATGTTCTGATCCATGGAAGGTAGTTTTGAGCAGAAAACCTTCCCCACTATGACAGTCATATGTCCTATTAGGCCTTATAGTCAGTGTTCTTATAGTGAGACAACCCATTTTATACTGTGATTACTTACGATTTACATGTTTTTCTTCTTCAAACAGGCAGAAAGAATCTGTTCCTGTATGTAATACAGACTATGCTGTTACCATCTTGCCACCCTCGTCCCCATTGCCAGGTATGTACATGTCTACAGCACCAACAATGTGAATGTTGACTTCAAGGCTCAAATATTTCCACATGGTTTTTCTGGTCTACTATGTTATCCATGTTTCATGGATCTCAGCTATGTTGACCATGGGTTCGTACTGTATCCCTATTTCCCTAATTTTGTACATGAGTTTTTTTTCATGTATTCTGTATATTACGTTGTATCATCTAGTAACCTAGTGAGATATAGCGACTGTGTTATACTGACACCCTCTAACAATCCTTCCTTACCTATGTCTTGTAGATCACTCTGATGAAAACAACCATCTGGTCTCAGAGGATAAGGAGGGCACAAGTGAGGACGATGAGAACTTTATCTTCAGAATATTTGCATCATCATCTTCTGAGAGGCTTTCTAAAGTAAGTATGTGATCGATAAATCCAAAATATGTACAAAAAAAGGATCTATAAAATTAAAAAGTATGTATATTTAATAACTTTTTGTTATCCACATTTAGCACTCTACCACCACTAACGGGATGGTGAACAACGAGGATCCCAAGGCCCCTCCAGAGTGTACACCAGAATCCAACACAAACATCTCAGAAATGTGAGTAGATTATGGGGTCATTACTGGGAGCTCCAGGCTGATATATGTGCGCAACACCACATATAGGACATAAATACCATAATATCAAATGCAGCATCCACCGCTCCATGGTTATGGGTCATTGTGCTTTCTGCTTTCGGAATTGTTGGAGATAACAGCCCATAATTGTGGCCGGTCATGCACTTTTAGTGCTGCCCTCACTGTAGGAGAGATGTAGTATGAAATGCCGGCCATTCTTGGTAGTTGTTTTCCTCTCAGCTCTCTATAAAAGGTAGTCTTGAGCAGAAGACCTTCCCCACTATGACAGTCATATGTCCTACTAGTCCTTATAGTCGGTGTTCTTCTAGTGAGACAACCCCTTTTATACGGAGTTTACTTGAGATTTACATGTTTTTCTTCTTCAAACAGGCAGAAAGTATCTGTTCCTGTATGTAATACAGACGATGCTGTTACCATCTTGCCACCCTCGTCCCCATTGCCAGGTATGTACATGTCTACAGCACCAGCAATGTGAATGTTGACTTCAAGGCTCAAATATTCCCACATGGTTTTATACAATACTATAGGTCTCTTATGTTATCCATATTATGACAAAGCAGATCCTATAAGAATATATTGTTACTGATTTCTTTTTTTAATTTTTCATCAGAATTTCCATCTCTTGAAGAAAGAAAATCGGCAATAAATCTGAGTATGGAGCAACAAAACTCAGAAAATGGAAAAAATGGGAAAAAGAGACGAGGTAAGTGTGAGAATCAACTCCATGTTGTGTGATGTCAGTGAGAATAATTCATGTGGAGTAGATGTCATCTGTCAGTGATGGGATTGTCACATGTATGATTGCTGACAATGACCCCTGATCTCTGTATGATAATATTCCTCTGCCGTCCGGCCACAGTGACTGCACAACATTATCATGTAATATGGAGTCCCATCACTTACATTATATTTATTTCTCTTGTCATAGGTTCCATCTTCCGCCGGATCTTATCATCCTGCCGGCGTGGATTATCCAGGGCTGCTCGCGCATTTGCATGCTGTCACTGTTGCCCTAAAACCATCTAAAAGACGGGACACCTAAGCATCCAGCGCCACGAAGTCCAGCAGATCCATCAACACTGCTGGAGCTGTATAGAAGGACCTTCACCATCTACCTGTGGCCTTCTGACTGGTCAACCTGGACAAGTTTCAGTAACGCCTCTGTCATCGGGCTCCGCGGTATTCATACTGCTCGTCTGACTTGTCATTTACTGATCACCTGGTATCTGACCTCGGCTATCTTCCTGACTTTGATTTAGTGTATTGATAATGTTCACGATTTTATTCATCCCATTATTAATTAAAAAAAAGTAAAATCTGTTACTGTTGCTCTGACTCCTTTTTGTCTTGAATTCACAAATACTTGTAACTCACTAATTGCTCTTCTTCTCACTAAATGTATTTCTCATTATCCTTAATGCAGCAGTCAGTCTCATATTTCTGTCCAGCAGTTACACTGGTGCCTCCACCCTGTACCAGTCATTACACTCATCCACAAACCTCTCCACACTGCTGCACAGCCCTGCATCTCTACCATATCTACACTCCAATGAGCTAAGATTAACATCCTCCATAATCAGGACCTCCCACTCTCATGTCCAAGACATTTTCTCTGCTGCACCAGCTCTCAGGAGTGCACTACTGCAGGCAATCATGTTCATTCCCACTATCAGAGATTTTAAGTGTGCAGTAGAAACAGATTATTTGTGGCAGGACTATCAAATCACCTCACTATTCTAAGTTTTTCCTACAGCACTCAGTAGCACTTAATATTTGTACATATACAGATAATGGTTGGTGACTGGTTCATGCAGCCTTAATTCCACAAAGATAGAAATAAAAGGTCAACATGTTTCATACATCCAAACCATCCTTAATCATGGCAGAAAAACATAATTTTAAGTTCCCACTATGAATATTTGGCGAGATATCACAGCTGTGTATTTTCACAGCACAAAGAACGCATCTTACAGATCAGCAAATCACAGTGTGCTGACGCTTAGTGTTGTAGTTTTGAACAACACCATTCATTTTATCATATAATGTGTTGAAAAATGAGAAAAAATGCCAGGTTTGGGTTCATTCATTTTACAGTGTGTATTGTGTTGTAAAAACAAACTGACAAAATGATTCAGAGTCAGTAGTACGATTACTGTGATACCAAACTTAAAAGGTTTATATATATATATATATATATATATATATATATATATATATATATATATACAGTGTTTAGCATAAATCAGTACACCCAAATAGATTTGTCAGCAAACCTGTAGTTTCCTTTCAGAATCATCATTTTATATGGGATACCATACTACAAAATACTCTCGCAAATTTGAGCCATTGAATGCAAACAAGATTTGGTATTTTGCAGACCCCAAAAAAGTAATTTTCTTAACAAACTCATTCAAGATCATGTTTCAAAAATGAGAACATCCCAGTAACAGTCTTAAGAGAAAAGCTAAGTTTAGACAACAAAATTCTAATTAACAAGAACTGAACCACAGGTAAGTGTAATTATTCATTAAACAGATGTCCAGCAGACAGGTGTCTGTAAAAGGAAGTTACTTAATAAAGAAAACTCCTTCCCATTTCATGCTATCAGCAATGGCACCACATAGAAGGGAAATGTCACAAAACCTGAGAAAGAAAATAATTTCTTTGCAATAAATGTGAAGTCTACAAGAAGATCAGCAAAACTTTACTTATCAGTCAGAATACTGTAGCAAAAGTGATGCAAAACTATAACAAAGATGGAGCTGCAGCCATCTTACAGAGACGTCCAGGCCGACTATGGAAGTTAACACCTAAACAAAAGCGTCCTCTGATGAGAAGGGTAAGTGGCACCACATAGAAGAGAAATGTCACAAGACATTTCTGAGAAAGAAAATAATTTCTTTACAAAAAATGTGAAGTCTACAAGAAGATCAGCAAAGCTTTTCTTATCAGTCAGATGGAAGATAACATCTAAACAAAAGCATCTTCTGATGAGAAGAAAATCGACAGGCAAATTCATTGCTATTAGCTGAAGAAGTAGAAAGCCAAACCAGGGCGAGTGTTTTCCATGACACGACACGGTGTACACTGCAAATGAATGGCATTCATGAGTGTCCTCCACAAAGGAAGCCTCTCTCCCTTAAAGCCCATGAACAATAAAAGTCCGTCTACAATTTGCCAGGGTCCATGCTTAAAACTATGAGGACTACCGGGACTCTATACTGTGTATGTGCATCTTATGTGTATGTCCGTATTTTATGTTTGTGTGCACTATGTATATGCATACGTTAAAATGTGTATAGAGTATTAGCATGTGCAAATTTTATATGTGTGCCTAATATAAATATACATGGAAATGTATATGTAGGTGGTGCCTGATGGAGGGTGGGGGGCCCAGATCAGAAGTCCTGATTAAGGGCCCTTCACTGTCATTGTCTGCCCCTTATATAAACAGTAAAATCTCCTTTAATAACTGGACTTCCATTGGGGTGGACTTCTCATAGATGGCCAGTATGCATACTATATTGTGGATCTGGGCATCTCTCACAGAAAATCTGTTCTGGATAAGAGGGTGGTCTTCTATAAGCGGTGATGTTTTGGAGAGATTTAGGGAAAAGTCCCAATGCTTATCCATCGATCTGGTAATTTGAGTAAAATATTTGTGTTGATAACTGATCACAAAGTCACAAAATATGTAAGATTTGGCATAACCTGGCTCATTTTTCAAAAAGTTATGCTCAATTTTTTTAGCACCAAGTTTTGTTGCTTTTTTGTAGACTTACACTAACTTAGTATATTGTGTGAGAATTAAATGAATTATGAATTAGTTGGCGCATTTTACCACACTCTGGGGGTCCCTGACAGTCCTTCTTTACCGGCCCTGTAGTGATGCCAATGTAAACTTCCAAGTGTCCGCGCAGTCAATCACTGTCACGAATGCAGGACAACCTATGATTAGCTAATTTTTGGGAAATCCTTATAACAAAAGGGGATTGAAAATATTTACAATTATTTTAAAAGCATTAAAAAAAAAAACAGACCCAATACTTATAATTAGTTTGTTGAAAGTAGTCTAATTAAAGGGAGCTGAAAGGATTAGAGATTATGAACCCGATTCACCAGTGTTTTTGCCAGAAAACTGGCATAAAGCTCTTGAAAAGTTGCAAAGTTTTGTGACTTTTCCCATTTTCACATAATTTTAACTTCTTTAAAGCCCAAGACGTACTGATACGTATCTGCGCCCTGGGACTTAAGAGCCTGATACGTATTAGTACATCTTTGCGATCGCGCCCGCACACAGGCTGTGCGGGCTTGATCGCCGCCGGGTGTCAACTGATTGTCACAGCTGACACCCGGTGCTATGTGCTGGGAGAGGTCCCGCACATTAACCCCCGCAATGCTGCGATCGAAGTCGTTCGCAGCATTGCGGGGGCAAGGGGAGGTGATCGGGATAGTCACCTCTCCTGCCGGCGTCCAGCAATGTGTGCCGCGGCTTCCCGGATGTTGCCATGATGACCCGATTCACTGAGGGGTGCAGTTTTAAGAATGGTGTCACTTTTGGGTATTTTCAGTCATAAAGACCCCTCAAAGTGACTTCAAATGTGATGTGGTCCCTAATAAAATGGTTTTGCAAATTTTGTTGGAAAAATGAGAAATCGCTGGTCAATTTTAACCCTTATAGCTCCCTAATAAAAATAAATTTGGGTTCCAAAATTGTGCTGATGTAAAGTAGACATGTGGGAAATGTTATTTATTAACTTTTTTTGTGTGACATATCTCTCCGATTTAAGGGGATAAAAATTCAAATTTTGAAAATTGCAAAATTTTCAAAATTTTCACCAAATATCTGTTTTTTTCACAAATAAACACAAGTGATATCGAAGAAATTTTACCACAATCATAAAGTACAATATGTCATGAAAAAATATTCTCAGAACCAGGGGGATCCGTTGAAGCGTTCCAGAGTAATTACCTCATAAAGTGACAGTGGTCAGAATTGTAAAAATTGGCCTTCTCATTAACGTGCAAACCACTTTGGGTTATAAAGGGGTTAAGGACTCTACCTGCATATACAGTCATGGCGGAAAGTGCTGGCACCCTTGAAATTGTTTCAGAAAATTACACATGTTTTATTACACGCATGTTTATTTCCTTTGTGTTTATTGGAACAACACAAAAAAACTGAGAAAAAAAAGGCAAATTGGACATAATTTCACACAAAACTCCAAAAATGGGCCGGAATACATATATATATTTTTGATGGGACAACACTGAAGATGCGACACTTTGATACAATGTACAGTAGTCAGTGTACAGCTTGTTTAACTGTAAATTTGGTGTGCCTGCAAAATAACTCAACACACAGCCATTAATGTCTAAACCGCTGGCAACAAAAGTGAGTACACCCCTAAGTGTGTTCTCAGCTGATGTTATTTGTTGGTTTTTCTTTGCATCCCGAACAATTTTCTTGGCAGTTGTGGCTGAAATTTTTGTTGGTCTACCTGACTGTGGTTTGGTTTTTACAGAGCATCTGATTTTCCATTTGTTAATCACAGTTTGAACACTGCAGACTGGCATTATCAATTCCTGGGATATCTTTTTGTATCCCTTTCCTGTGTTATACTCTTTTTGCCTCCCTTTCCTGTGTTATACAGTTCAACTACCTTTTCCCGTAGATCCGTTGATAATTCTTTCGCTTTCCCCATCTCAAAATCCAGAAACGTCAGTGGCTGGATCCCAGAAACTCACTCAGCTTTATGCACACACACTGATTACAAGCAAACAGGTCATAGGTGAGGATGTTACCTTTAGTAGCCATTCAAACCCATTTGTGTCAAATTCTGTGCATGTTATCAGGCCAAAATCACCAGGGTACGTGAACTTTTTGATCAGGATTATTTGGATGTTTTTAGTTGTCATTAGTGATGAGCGAGCACTAAAATGCTCGAGTACTCGTTGCTCGGGTCGAGCAAATTGAAATACTCGGGTGCTCAACCCGAGCAATGAGCCCAATATAAGTCTAGGGGAAACTTGAGCATTTTTCAGGTGGCTCCCCACGGCGGTCTGCAGAGGGCCTAAAAATTGCCCAAATCGATGGGAACTGTGCTCAAATGACATGGGAACAGCATGGGGAAGACCCCTGGAAGCATCTCTGACTCCCAGATCACTGCTGTCAACAACGTCGTCAGAGTATTACGCCACTTTTACGGCGTAAGGAACATCCTTTCCAGGGTGATGACTTGTATATAAGGCAAAATAAATAAACAAAAATACTCCTACACACCTTGGGCTATGTTCACACGTAGCATTTTTGACACGTTTTTGCACTTTTGCATTGCTTTCAACCAAGACAAATGCATTCACCAGGAAATGTCATTTTAACATTTTACAACCTTATCTGGCCATGTGGTGTGTGACACATCATCAGACACATGCATACAGTGCTGAAAAGACATGGGAACAGCAAGGGGAAGACCTCTGGAAACATCTCTGACTCCCAGGTCACTGCCTAAATGTGTGCCCATCATAAGTGATCCTTGGCACATGCGAAGATGCCTCCCACCATGCACCTGTCGTTGCAGACTTGCAACAATCACCGTCCACGTCCTTGTCCCACTGCAGTGTTCAGTTGTCCCTACCCCATTCCTTGGAATGCAAGCACAAGAATGCCGGCAGCCACCCACCCACAGGCTGCAATACTATACTGCCAAATTTTTGACAGCTGCTTGCACTTGAAATGTGGCCTTTTAGGCTCGTGGAGGCGGAAGCTTTTCATAACCTCATGCCGGCGGCGGCCGGGTGTCCATACTCGGTCCCCAGCCGCCACTATATTTCCCGGTATCGCCTCTGCCTTCCACAAGCACGGGTCCCATAACATTACCCGTGCCCTCCCCAGTGCACTTACTGGGAAGGACCGCCTAACCACAAACACGTGGACAGGTGAATGTGGCCAGGGACGGTACGGAGCCAGTCCACAACTTTTTTTGATAAGAGTTGTATTTAGCTCGGTGAAAGGACTGGCATAGAGGGAAACCGTATCTAACCTGCTTGTCATTTCTCCCAGAAAATCCTGTAATTGAGCTTGTTGCAGAAGCAATGGCAGCCCATCCAACATCAACTCGCACTTGTCGGTGGTGCTTTGACACACACACACATCTTTCTTTGCGCATTTAATTTCTTGAATACAGAGTTGGAAAATGGCCTGATCCGTAATGCGTTTTGAGAAATAACATGCATAAGCATGGCCGATCCGCATTAAAAAAGCAGCCATAGAGTGTCCAGGAACCTTCCCCCACACTTTTCTTAGCCAGGGCTGCTTTTCGGCAGGGTTGCACGGGCCCACCAGAGAACCGGAGACTCCTCCGGCGGGCCCTGGCTTCTCCTTCAGGAGAGTTCATAGTGCCGAGGTGAGGCCATGATGATGATAGAGGCCATCATCTGCTTAGTTTTCTGTTACTTGGAATGCAATTGCAAGTATGCAGCCAGCCACCCACCCACCCACAGGCCGCAACACTAAACTGACAGATTTCTGGGCAGCTCTTTGCACTTGAAATATGGCCTTTTAAGCTTGTGGAGGTGGAAGCTTTTCACAACCTCATGCAGGCGGCGGCCGAGTGTCCATACTCGGTCCCCAGCCGCCAGTATTTTTCCCGGTATCGCCTTCGCCTTCCACAAGCACGGGTCCCACAACATTACCCATGCCCTACCCAGTGCACTTACTAAGAAGGACTGCCTAACCACAAACACGTGGACAGGTGAATGTGGCCAGGGACGGTACGGAGCCAGTCCACAACTTTTTTTGATAAGAGTTGTATTTAGCTCAGTGAAAGGACTGGCATAGAGGGAAACCGTATCTACCCTGCGTGTCATTTCTCCCAGGAAGTCCTCTAAAGCTGCTTGCACTTGAAATGTGGCCTGAACATTACTGCTGGTACTTTTCTGTGGGAATTTTCTTGCCTCCTACCAGCCTGGAATATTTCCAGCAAACTATGGTACAACACCATGGTATTAGCACTGCCCCCAGTACCAGAAGCGAAGCCATCCTCAATTTCCTTCTCTGGATTTTTATTTGGTAGACTGAGTGGCTGCCCAAATACATTTTCTCACAAAGGAGCTGATGATAGAGTGGCAGTAGGTTCAAGTTTCTCCAGCCTGTTAGATATTAGAGGGTGAACGGCAGCACATTGGATCAGTGGTTAGCACTGAAGTCTTGCAGCACTGGGATCCTGGGTTCAAATCCCAGCAAGGACAACATCTGCATGAAATTTGTATGTTTTCCCCATGTTTGCGTGTGTTTCCTCCTCAGTAAAAATAGAGTGTCCTGGAATCTTCCCACACACTTTTCTTAGCCAGGACTGCTTCTCGGCAGGGTTGGACAGTCCCACCAGAGAATTCTCTGGTGTGCCTTGGCTTCTACCTCAGGAGAGTTCATGATAGCGCTAACTTTGCAGCTGCTATGGGGCTCTTGAGCGGGTGAGAAAGGTTAGCCCTCAGAAACAAATCCTCTGGTGGGCACAATGTTTTTCAATCTGAAACAGCTTCTCAGTGGGAGTTGTATTTCACCACAGCCATATTCTTTAGCTCTGTGAAAGGACTGGCATAGAGGGAAACCGTATCTACCCCGGTTGTCATTTCTCCGTCACCAGGTTCCGCCCATTGTAACACACGACCATGCCTGGCTGTATGTTCAGCGGTGAGAGCCACAGATCAAGCTGCTGTGTTACAGCTTTCAACAACTATGCAGCGCTGGGCGGTTTGTCAATTAAGCATTAAGCATGTTATCTTCAGCACAGCCTGTTGCTGTTTGGCCAAGGCAGTGCTGCAGTGCTGTCAGCTTGTGACTGATGTGGTCATTTCGGAGACGGAGGAGGAGGTGCATGAGCTGAACAATGTGATTACATTGAGGTTAAATTGGCGATGCTGTTTTTTATACTAAAGAAAGATCCTATTGTTATGTTTTTTTATGTTTTTTTTTATGACAAATGCATTCACCGGGAAATGTCATTTTAACATTTTACAACCTCATCTGGCAATGTGGTGTCATCAGACACATCCTGTTTTATTTATGATGGAGGGACTCTGAAAGTCATAAAGCCTATTTTTATAGGGACATCAGACGGCCCTTACTATTCTTAAAAGGCCAGCAGTCGGCCCTACCTATTGTTAGAGAGCCATCAGAGGGCTATGCTTTGTTGTTCCCATTATTAACAAGTGGGTCTCCTATACTGTTATTGCACATCCAGTTACTGCAAGGGTTGTCAAAAATTTGGACGCAACCTAATACCCCTTTGAAGAGACATAGAGGAGGGTCTCAGTAAAAAAAATGTTCCCATTATAAAGGAGCGGGTCTTCTATAGTGTTTATGCCCAAGCTGTGACTGCAAGGGTGGCCAAAATTTTTGAAAAAAACCACTAACAATTTAAAGACACAAAGAGCAGGGCCACAGTAACAAGGTACGACATGCTCCCATTTGAAAGGACAGGGTCTGCTATACAGTTATAGGGTATGCAGTGAGTCCAACAGCTGACCAATTTTAGGAAAAAACCCACTAAGAATTTAAAGACACATAGAGCAGGGCCACAGTAACGACAAATTCCCATTAGAAATGATAGGGTCGGCTATACTGTTATAGGTTATGCAGTGAGTCCAACGGCTGACAGATTTTAGGAAAAACCCCACTAAGAATTTAAGGACACACAGAGCAGGGCCACAGTAACAAGGTACGACATGTTCCCATTAGAAAGTAGAGGGTCTGCTATACAGTTATAGGGTATGCAGTGAATCCAACGGCTGACAAATTTTAATGAAAAACCCCACTAAGAATTTAAAGACACATAGACCAGGCCACAGTAATGACAAATTCCCATTAGAAAGGAGAGAGTCTCCCATAGTGTTGGACTATGCAGTGACTGCAAGGGCTGCCAAAAATTTGGAGGCACTTCAATGGCCCTTGGAAGAGACGTGGAGGAGCGCATCATAAAAAATTTTTACCATTAGAAAGGAGCGGGCCTCCTATACTTGTAATGCCATGCACTAAGTGTATGGGCTGACAAACATTTACTCCTGGGGGGTATACATGAACATACTGTATAAAATTTTTTTTTTACGGGCATCATAAAAATGTAGCGCCCCGAGGGCTCGGCCGCTACAGGGGTATTGCACCTCTGCCAGAGGTGTGATATTCCACTCCCGGGTAAGGATGGAGTATGGACCAGGGTTCAGTTAGCACACTCACCCCATTTCCGAGGGACAGCTCAACGGTGCTCCCATTAGACAGAAATGCAGGCACAACAGACCATGTCCCTGGCTTGAGTGGGGAGGGGGTAGGAATACCCAGTGATGTAGGAGCAGATAGGGGTTGGCTCCTGAGCGTAGATAGGAGCCCATTGGTTGCTGGTCACCTGGGCTCATGTTCTAGAGGGAGGTATAAAAGGTGGGCACCATCTTAGAACAGTGTTCAGTCAGAGAGAAGAAGTGACAGAGTGGGGGCCTCTGCAAGGGGCTCTTCTCCGTAGGCGGGCCTAGCCTCTGAGGCCCAGCCAGCACAGAGAGAAGAGAAGAAGAGAAGTTCAGTGAGTGGAGTAAGAGAAGGAGTTCAGCCAGAGATGGCTGACAGGGAGCTGTGGCTCAGTCTGGGCCCAGCTCCACGAGGCAGGCCTAGAGTGAAGGCCAGGAACAGAAAGGAACAAGAACAGAAAGGAACAAGAACAGAAAGGAACAGAAGAGAAAGAGAAAGAGAGAAACAGAAGGGCTCAGGAACAAGACGGCAGAAGGGACCCTAAGAACCCACGAGAATACAGGGTGAAGGGTCAGGCAGATTAAGGGTACCGGATCCCAAGTTGGTGGAGGAGAAACAGCCCTCAGCCAAAGACCAGAGGTCGTGATCATTTATTGGTGCGACACCTCATCAAACCTGCTAGGAAGGCACCATATAGGACAGCGGGGAACGGGAACCACGTTTACCCGCACAAGTCCGCGGCAGCTGGACAAAAGTGGGTCACTGGTGAGGCAGGCCAGAGAAAGGATTGAAGGGGGTCCTGTGCCATGCTCCTGAACTGCCTGGGGTTGACCGAGCCCCTCACCTTGTGGACGCAGCACGGCTCGGGCGGTCATTGCTGACAGAAGTGACCCGGAGTACATGAACTGTGAGTAAAAGACATTGGACTGCAGTACGTTGTCTGTGTACACTTTCGCTCCTCCAGCACTAACGGCACTGGGACTCTCTGCACCATCACCCCCACCATCCACTACACTGCCCTGGGGCTGCACTCTTCCCGTGGGGAGTCACACTACCTCAGCTGCATACATCATCAGCCCCAGCGGTCTGCCTTGCAGCGGCGGTTCATAATAACCACCATCCACGGGTGGCGTAGTCAAACATCACTTAGGACTGCTAAAGGACTACCACTGGTCTGACCACCCTGAGCCACGGAACCGGGACGCCACTACTACCCCCACCGTCTCCCTATTGCCCGGCTCCGAGTGCCCCACGGCCCAGGGGCGAGTCAAACACCCTTTAAAAAAATTATGTGGGTGTTGCATCATGGACCACAGTCACCCTGGTGATATGGTGGTGGAGGATGAGGAGAAGGAGGAGGACAAGAGCAAATAGCCAAAATCAGGAAGCGTATACCCATGTGTGGGTGTGAAAAGGTGCATGGGAATACACCTCCCAAGAAAAGACACTGGATTTGAGTTTATGTTACGCTGCTATCATTCGGTGGTGTTGAGAAGTCTGGCCCAATCCAGCCCTTGTTCATTTTTATAAGAGTCAGCCTGTCAGCATTTTCAGTTGACAGGAGGATGCGCTTATCAGTTATAATTCCACCAGCGGCACTAAAAACCCGATCTGATAAAACGCTGGCGGCAGGGCAGGCCAGGACCTCCAAGGCATAGAGAGCCAGTTCATTCCACATATCTAGCTTGGATACCCAATATTTATAAGGCACAGAGGAATCACAGAGGACGTTGGTACGGTACGGCAAGGTACTCCCTCAGCATCTTCCCAAACTTTGCACTGGTTGTGAGAGTACCCTGCGCCTCAGGGCCTGTGCGATGGGAGGGTCTGAGAAAACTCTCCCAGAACTTTGACAGTGTTCCCCTGCCTCTGCTGGATTGAAGTTGTGTCTCTCTCGCCTGTACTCCTTGGTTGTCGAACGAAGTGTGCCCTCTGCCTCCAGCGTTTTCAGATGGGAATTTTTTTAATAGTTCCGCAACAAGGGCCTTCTGGTACTGCCTCATTTTTGTACACCTGTCCGCCTCAGGAATAAGAGATATAAAGTTCTCCTTGTAGAGTGGGTCTAAAAGTGTCACCAACCAGTAATGACCTAAAATTTTGAGAATGCGAGGGTCATGGGAAAGGCAGCATAACATAAACTCAGCCATGCGTGCCAGACTACTAACAGGCAAGACTTCCGTGTCCTCACCAAGAGGATGACTGACTATGCTCTCCTCCTCCTCCTCTGTGTCCTCTGGCCATCCACGCTGAACAGACGGTATGACAGCTGTGCAGATAGCACCGTCTATAGTGCATGAAACTAGTTCCTGTCCTTCCTCCTCCTCCTCTTCCTCATTGTCACCCAATCCACGTTGGGATGAGATGAGGCTTGGCTGTGTGTAATCACCCTGTATGGTTAATTGCTCCATCTTATCGTGCTCCGCCTGCAATGCATCATCTTTGATTGTGACAATAAAGATAAGGGGGGATTGTTCCTCTGTGAAGCAGAGAAACAAAAAGATGGCCACACAAGTTCAAAATTGTAAAGAAGTAAGAAAATTCCTTTATTAACACATGTAGTAAACACAAATTACAAAGATAAATGCGGACGACAGAGTAGACACAGAGTGCTGGATCCACATGAATAAAACAATGTTAAAAACTGTGACACAGCGCCCGAAAGGTCAGCCTATATAGCAAGTGGAAATATAAGGGGGGGGGAGCGACAGGGTCACATGTATTAATAAATATATACCACCCATCATGAATACCTTTTACAAATAGTACCCCCAAAGCAATAATATCCCATCACAATCAAAATACCCAGAAACAAAAGGGTTAAAACCCTTATACAGATGGAAGTAATACAACCAATTGGTCATAAATAAGCTAAAATAGCTATGTACCTGGGTAAGGCCACCAGACAGGCTCTGCTACCGTCACCCCGACGCACGTTTCGGTAGGAAAACCTTTTTCAAGGGGTAATACTGCACATCAACTATCCACCTTTTATACCCCCACATCCATATCTGCAGCGTGCACATGTTGCACAGTAAAGCGGAAGTGCCATGTAACTGACTTCCTGTTTCACTCACTGCATGTAACTGACTTCCTGCCTCACTCACAGCGTCTCCATGGAGAGGCGTCAACAGCCCTGTCATATGGCTCCAGGCTCCACCCCCTCGCTTCACATGATCAAGCCCAAGTAACTGACTTCCTGTCTCACTCACTGCTTGTAACTGACTTCCTGCCACATTCACTACGTCTCCATGGCGAGGCATAAACAGCCCTATCATGTGGCTCCAAGTTCCACCCCCTCACTTCACATGATCAAGCCCGAGTAACTGGCTTCCTGTCTCACTCACTGCATGTGACTAACTTCCTGCCACATTCACTGCGTATCCATGGAGAGGCATCAACAGCCCTGTCATGTGGCTCCAAGTTCCGCCCCCTCGCTTCACATGATGAAGCCCAAGGTGCCACCCCCATGATCATGGGATATAAACACCACCGCTGCCCGGCCAAAAATGACGCGAAAACTCCGCCGCACCACAGGCGCACAGCGGCGTCGGCATCACAAGGACGTCGAGAGCCACTGGGCGCATGCGCGAAGCGGAGGGACCGCGTACCGGCCAGACAGCGATGGCGTGCACCGGAGCCACCACCAAGGCACCTGACAGCTGGCAGAAGACAAAGAAAGGGAACGAAAGAAGAAAGATTTAAAGGAGAAGGAGGAGAGGACAAAATTGACTCAGGTGGAACATAGGAGGCAGACAAGAAAGGGAGCAAATAGGAAATGTGTATACAAATAAGTACTGCAATCAAAAATATTACCATAATAGATGGAAGACATATGTATATCCAAAACTGTTAACCTATATCCATATCAGTACATACAATATAGAGTACATAAATATCAATCCCATTAGAGCATTGTGCAATACAATCTTCTGCAGATTCGTCTCATTAGAAAAAATAATACATTGATGTAACAGCAAAAACCACATATATCTCTCAATATATGCTATATCAGTGAATTATGCAATCATCTTCTCATGGTGTCTGCAAGACTACATCATCACCATCCTCCATGGAATCCAGGTAGATAGCTGCATGATGTCAAACAATGGAGAACCGGGAGGTAAGGGCAACTCACTCATCACTGGTAACAGGGCAGACAATATGTCACGGGCAACAATCTAGTGGAGAATCAATGTGCAGCATTAAAATAAGAACAATGATAAAATCTGAAATGCAAAAAAGAATATAAAAACAACTGAGGACATCACATGCAGACCGGAAATTAAAGAAATGGGACGAAGCTAATACTCTCGTTCAACCCCTTCGGTTGCAGGGTTTTAAGTGCCCATATCCATTTAGACTCCAGCTGGGCCAACCTCTGGGTCACTCGACCACCACGGATACCTACAACTATATTGTCTATACCTCTCACACTCAGCCCAGTGGAGTCACATCCATGGTATAATTTGAAGTGGCGTGGGATGGTCTTGAGGGTGCTGACGGTTTACGGGCTGTGGCTTTTTTCCTGGGGGGGTCTAACCTGTCAGAAGAAATGAGGTCCTTACTGGTGGAATTGTTGGATTTCACACTGACGCACAATTTTTTTATTTTTAAGGGGTCTTTCTACCTACAGCTCCAGGGGACAGCGATGGGGGCGGCTTTCGCCCCTTCATATGCTAACCTCTTCCTGGGGCTGTGGGAGAGAGACCTCTCCCTGTCAGATCTAGGGTCGTCGATGGACCGTGTCCTCTTTTGGGCACGCTACATCGACGACATCTTCCTGATCTGGCAGGGCTCACAGCAATGCTTAATTGAATTTATGGACAAACTCAATTGCAATAACGTAAATATCCACGTTACATATCAGTGTGATCCCAACAGGGCAGAATTTCTGGACGTGACTCTTAATAGAGAAACGAATCAGAGCATTAAGACCAATATATTCAGGAAACCCACATCCACCAATACATTGCTGCATGCATCGTCATCCCACCCACAACACATGATAAGGTCGGTTCCGGTGGGCCAATTTCTGCGTTTAAGACGGCTCTGCTCAACGGACAGTGATTTTCTCACTCAGTCCAGGGAGTTAATGGAGAGGTTTTATGCCCGTGGTTATAGCCGTAGATCTGTGAAAAAGGCCTTTAATAGGGCTAAATACTCTGCACGAGATGACCTCTTATATGGGTCAAGAGATGATACCAACACTGAGATCGTTAGGTTCATCACTAAGTACCACACTCAAGCACCGGCTATGAGGAGAGCACTGGAGAAAGCATGGCCGGTGCTCATGAATGACCCGATTCTAACGAGATATGTGTCTGAAAAACCATGCATAACTTTCAGACGCGCTAAAAATTTAGGGGATCATCTCGTGCGGAGTCATTATGAGGGGGTACCCCGACAGACTTTTTTGAGTGGTGTGGGTGGTGTACGGCGTGGATGTAATCCGTGTGGCCGGTGTGTCGCCTGTCCCAACATTGATCGAAGTAATGAATTTTGGGACTCTGATGGTAATAGACTTCCGATCACTAGTTACATCACCTGCCAAACACGGTACGTGATATACCATGCAACCTGTCCGTGTGGTCTCATCTATGTGGGCATGACTACTCGTCAGTTTAAAACACGGGTAAGGGAACACGTACTGGGCATAGAGGCGGCACTTGGCCACACTGATGCATCCACCCTCAAGACCATCCCACGCCACTTCAAATTATACCATGGATGTGACTCCACTGGGCTGAGTGTGAGAGGTATAGACAATATAGTTGTAGGTATCCGTGGTGGTCGAGTGACCCAGAGGTTGGCCCAGCTGGAGTCTAAATGGATATGGGCACTTAAAACCCTGCAACCGAAGGGGTTGAACGAGAGTATTAGCTTCGTCCCATTTCTTTAATTTCCGGTCTGCATGTGATGTCCTCAGTTGTTTTTATATTCTTTTTTGCATTTCAGATTTTATCATTGTTCTTATTTTAATGCTGCACATTGATTCTCCACTAGATTGTTGCCCGTGACATATTGTCTGCCCTGTTACCAGTGATGAGTGAGTTGCCCTTACCTCCCGGTTCTCCATTGTTTGACATCATGCAGCTATCTACCTGGATTCCATGGAGGATGGTGATGATGTAGTCTTGCAGACACCATGAGAAGTTGATTGCATAATTCACTGATATAGCATATATTGAGAGATATATGTGGTTTTTGCTGTTACATCAATGTATTATTTTTTCTAATGAGACGAATCTGCAGAAGATTGTATTGCACAATGCTCTAATGGGATTGATATTTATGTACTCTATATTGTATGTACTGATATGGATATAGGTTAACAGTTTTGGATATACATATGTCTTCCATCTATTATGGTAATATTTTTGATTGCAGTACTTATTTGTATACACATTTCCTATTTGCTCCCTTTCTTGTCTGCCTCCTATGTTCCACCTGAGTCAATTTTGTCCTCTCCTCCTTCTCCTTTAAATCTTTCTTCTTTCGTTCCCTTTCTTTGTCTTCTGCCAGCTGTCAGGTGCCTTGGTGGTGGCTCCGGTGCACGCCATCGCTGTCTGGCCGGTACGCGGTCCCTCCGCTTCGCGCATGCGCCCAGTGGCTCTCGACGTCCTTGTGATGCCGACGCCGCTGTGCGCCTGTGGTGCGGCGGAGTTTTCGCGTCATTTTTGGCCGGGCAGCGGTGGTGTTTATATCCCATGATCATGGGGGTGGCACCTTGGGCTTCATCATGTGAAGCGAGGGGGCGGAACTTGGAGCCACATGACAGGGCTGTTGATGCCTCTCCATGGATACGCAGTGAATGTGGCAGGAAGTTAGTCACATGCAGTGAGTGAGACAGGAAGCCAGTTACTCGGGCTTGATCATGTGAAGTGAGGGGGTGGAACTTGGAGCCACATGATAGGGCTGTTTATGCCTCGCCATGGAGACGTAGTGAATGTGGCAGGAAGTCAGTTACAAGCAGTGAGTGAGACAGGAAGTCAGTTACTTGGGCTTGATCATGTGAAGCGAGGGGGTGGAGCCTGGAGCCATATGACAGGGCTGTTGACGCCTCTCCATGGAGACGCTGTGAGTGAGGCAGGAAGTCAGTTACATGCAGTGAGTGAAACAGGAAGTCAGTTACATGGCACTTCCGCTTTACTGTGCAACATGTGCACGCTGCAGATATGGATGTGGGGGTATAAAAGGTGGATAGTTGATGTGCAGTATTACCCCTTGAAAAAGGTTTTCCTACCGAAACGTGCGTCGGGGTGACGGTAGCAGAGCCTGTCTGGTGGCCTTACCCAGGTACATAGCTATTTTAGCTTATTTATGACCAATTGGTTGTATTACTTCCATCTGTATAAGGGTTTTAACCCTTTTGTTTCTGGGTATTTTGATTGTGATGGGATATTATTGCTTTGGGGGTACTATTTGTAAAAGGTATTCATGATGGGTGGTATATATTTATTAATACATGTGACCCTGTCGCTGTCCCCCTTATATTTCCACTTGCTATATAGGCTGACCTTTCGGGCGCTGTGTCACAGTTTTTAACATTGTTTTATTCATGTGGATCCAGCACTCTGTGTCTACTCTGTCGTCCGCATTTATCTTTGTAATTTGTGTTTACTACATGTGTTAATAAAGGAATTTTCTTACTTCTTTACAATTTTGAACTTGTGTGGCCATCTTTTTGTTTCTCTGCTTCACAGAGGAACAATCCCCCCTTATCTTTATTGTTACAAGATGATGGCCCGTTCTCTTTATTAGTCCTATATGCAATAACATGGGTCCATTGGGATTAGATTTATCTTCACTGTGTTGTTTGCATCTGAGTTTCTGTCTCTCACTATCTTTGATTGTGAGCAGAGAGCGTTTCAGAAGACAGAGAAGCGGGATGGTGAGGCTAATTATGGCGTCATCGCCGCTCTCCATCTTGGTGGAGTCCTCAAAGTTTTGGAGGATGGTACATATGTCTGACATCCACGTCCACTACTGAGGTCTTATGTGTGGAGTCTGAACTGAATACCGATAGCCTTTTTGATGCTGGTACTCAACAACTGCCCTCTTCTGCTCACAAATCCTTCCCAATGTAGAACGAGCTAAAAAGCTTGTAACAGAACTTCAACATGACGTTTCAAGGATGGAGCGAGACTGCCATCTACTGGCCAGAGACAGTCAAGCGGAACCAAAATACACAAAGGAAGTTGCAGGCAGGGGAGATTCAGAGGCTGGACCCGATCAGGTGACTTCCAGGAAGGAGTTCAGAGAGATAAGAGGCCAGCGCGCCAAACCTGAGGGGTCTTTGGCGCCAAGCAGCAGAGAGGAGCAGACGTGCTCCCTGCGTCCTGAGAAACCCCGTGTGACAGGCCAAATCCAGAGGCCTGAGAGGTGCTCCAGCCGGGCACCGGTAAAAGAGCTCCGGATCCCTCACAGTTGTGGCTCGAGTGCTGTGCCTGCTGAGGATACTAGGAACCTGATCGCTGTGCTGAGTGAGTTCGCGGAACCCGACGTCGGCCGCCGACAGACGAGGCCTGGACCCCCCTATCCAAGGCTCGAGAGACTGCCCCCAACAGCCAAGCAGAAAGAAGCTGCATACGTGAGCAGGGCCGTCACTTCCACTGCTCACCCACGGTACCGGGGACAATTGGGTTTAAGTACTCAGGTTGGGAGGGGGACGGTTGGGGCTAAAGTAGCACAACGTGATTTAATTGAATTCATCCGGAAAGAGACTCACGGCCTAGCGGGAATAACCGGTGACCCCCGCTAGGGCCAAATTCACGGTTAAAGAACTTGTGTGGTGCTTCTCATGCTTGAGGGCATCACCTTATTTTAAGAGACTGTGCCTTACTTTAAGAGACTGCGCCTTACTTTAAGAGACTGCGCCTTATTTTAAGAGACTGCGCCTTATTTTGAGAAATTTCGTATTTTTCTGATATTTCAAACCACTGTTCATTACCCTTGTTGCTAATCCCTTGTTTCAGTATACCTGTTGTATAAAACTGTTTACAAACATTTCTGACTGTTCTCGCCTTGTGTCTCTGTGCGTTGCATTCCGGCACCTGCATTACACCAACATCTGCAATGTAGAGTTCCAACGTGTGGGGACATCACCAGTCTGTGAGCCAGAAGCTGCAAACGCTGCTGAAACACTGCAAGGGCGGCGGAAGCTATAGCTGACTTTCTAAAATGGGCACACAGGCGGCATACTTTAACAAGCAGATCCGGCAGCTCTGGGTAGGATTTGAGTAACCGCTGAACCACGAGGTTAAGCACATGGGCCAGGCATGGTACGTGTGTGAGCTCGCCTCGCCTCAGAGCCGCCACCAGGTTCTGGGGATTGTCACACACGACCATGCCTGGCTGTAGGTTCAGCGGTTTGAGCCACAGATCTGCCTGCTCTTTCAGAGCTGTCCATAACTCTTCAGCACTGTGTGTTTTTTCACCTAAGCATATTAGCTTCAGCACAGCCTGTTGCCTCTTGGCCGAGGCAGTGCTGCAGTGCTTCCAGCTTGTGACTGATGCGGAGATGGAGGCTGAGGAGAAGGAGGAGGCTGAGGAGCATGAGGTGCAGGAGCTGTAGACCGTGGGGGCAACCCTGATTGACCTAGGGCCTGCAATCCTTGGCGTCGGGAGGACGTGTTCCGTCCCAAGGTCCGACTGGGTCCCGGCTTACACTATGTTAACCCAGTGTGCTATCAGCGAGATGTACCGTCCCTGCCCACAAGCACTTGTCCACGTGTCTGTGGTTAGGTGGACTTTACCGGTAACTGCGTTGTTGAGGTCACGGCTAATGTTTTGGGACACGTGCTTGTGTAATGTGGGGACGGCACACTGGGAGAAATAGTGGCGGCTGGGGACAGAGTACCGAGGGACGGCCGCCACCATCAGGTTGCGGAATGCTTCTGTCTCCACAAGCCTAAAAGGCAACATTTCGAGCCAAGCAGTCGTGAATTGTGAGAATTTAGTAGTGTGGCCTGTGGGACGTTGGCTGCATATTTGCGCTTGCATTCCAAGGACTGGAGTATGAACAACTGAACACTGCGCTGGGACAAGGACATGGACGTGCTTCCTGATGCTGCTACTTGAGAGTGTGCAATGACAGGTGCAGGGCAGGAGGCATCTTTGCATGCACTATGGACAGGGGATTGGCTTGCATGCACAACAGCAGAAGAAGCAATGGTGCCACCTGTAGACACTGTTCCTGGACCCTGGTGTTCGGCCCACAAAGTCGAGTGCTTTGCTGCCATGTGCCTGATCATGCTGGTGGTGGTCAGGCTGGTCGTTTTGACACCCCTGCTGATGCTGGTCTGGCTCGTGATGCAAATGGCCTTTTTGTAGCTATCGGCAGAGTCTTTAAAAAACAACCAGACTCGGGAAGACCTAACAGTTGTAGTGGCAACTTCCTTCGTGTTGGTGTTACGGGAAACGGTAGCCTGCCTTCTGTCTGCGGCCACCACACTGATTCTTCCTGCCTGTTGGGGTGCTCTGCCTCCCTCCCCCTGTGTGCTGCTGTCCTTGCTCTGCATGTCCTCCTGCCAGGTTGGGTCAGTTACTATATCATCCACCACCTCGTCTCCCACTTCTGCACCCTGGTACTATTCCTGACTTTCTGCCAATTGTGTCTCATCATCGTCCACCTCTTGTGACAGTTTCCCACCGTCGCCTTCGTGTGACCGTGGCTGCTCAAATATTTGGGCATCGCTACACGTGATCTCCTCTTGCCCCGCTTCAAGTGGACCGGGCGAGAGGCCCGAATCTATAAATGGAAAAGTGAACAGCTCTTCAGATTGTCCAAGTGTGGGATCAGTTGTCTCTGGGTACTCGGCATGGTGGGAGGAAGGAGGATCAGGGTGAGGAATATGCGGTCCAGACTCACGGCTACTGAGACTTGACCGTGTGGAAGACAGGGTGGTGGTGGTGGTGGCTAAGTGACTGGAAGCATTATCCGCTATCCAACCAACAACCTTTTGACACTGATCTGGGTTCAATAGTGGTGTGCTGCGGTCCCCTAGAAATTGGGACAGGAAGGTCAGGCGAGAAGATGTGGGTGTTTGTTGTGGCACAATTTCGGCTTGCCCACGGCCTTGTCCTCGGCCTCTGCATGTACCATTACCATCACGTCCAGTTCCCCGTCCCTTGCCACGTGCCTTGCCCATTTTAAATGGAGGATAGTATCTTCCACGCTCACTACAAATGACTGAGTTTGAAGCGAAGTTATATGTGATCAGTGTGATGGAGAAAACAGAGTTTTAAATACCTGGCCTGTAGGTAAGTAGTGTGAACAGCAAACTTCTGTGAATTGCTTCACTGACACACTGAAAAAATGGAGGCCAGAAATGGCAGTATTTTCTAACAACGTATATGTGATCCGTGTGACGGAGAAAACACAGTTTTAAATAGCTGGATTTCTAGCGCTCTAATATGGAAAGGACCTGGCTGTATTCTGCAGTGCCAACAAGCAAATGGCGCAGAAAAAAAGTGTTCTCTGGATTGTTTATAAGCAAATAATGAGGATTAAGATCCAAAGAAAAGTATTCCTGGCCCCTGAGACCTGGGCCTTTGTATAGAAATATCTAACAGCAGCAGAAGGCAGAATTGGAATGGAGCCTCTTGTGCTATATGCACTGCAGTCTGCTATATACACTGCCTGCCTGCCTATATACACTGCCTGCCTGATATCTCTGCAGATGGATTAGTCCTCAGAAGGACTGTTTGTTGAGATGGATATGTGTAATGTGCGGTTTTTCTCCCTACACTACCTAATACACAATCAAATCTCTCCCTAACGCAGCATCAGCTCTCCCTACACTGTCTGATCCGGAGTGACTGTGATGAGCATGGCGGCGCCAGATCAGATATAGACCTGATGACGCTGTGCGGCCAACCAATCACTGTAATGCCCACAACCAACATGGCTATGGCATTACAGTGCATGGCAGGCAATCCTTGCATGTTCATTGGCTCTGTAAAGAGCGCCAAACATACAGGGAGGGGACCCGACTTCCCGCCCGACCAACCCGGAAATACTCGGTGAGCGCAGAGCATCTCGAGCAGTGAGATACTCGGGCGAGCACCGAGCAGTAGCGAGCATGCTCGCTCATCACTAGTTGTCATTAAGATTTAAAAAGAGAAAACACAGAAATGTGACAGTAAATGGCTTCACCCAACCAATAACCATGAGTGGAGAAAAAGTGTTTTTGTTATCATTCATTTTCTCTGAAACAAGGCCAAGAAAGCAAAAATTCTGCCGGGGTATGTAAACTTTTGAGCAGAACTGTATATGCGCCAGCCCCAGTGTCTCCTATTCTATATACTCCAGCCCCAGTGTCTCCTATTCTATATACTCCAGCTTCTTCTGTGATGTATATGCTCTAGCCCCAATGTATCCTGTGATGAATATACGCCAGCCCCAGTGTCTCCTATTCTATATACTCCAGCCCCAGTGTCTCCTATTCTATATACTCCAGCTTCTTCTGTGATGTATATGCTCTAGCCCCAATGTATCCTGTGATGAATATACGCCAGCCCCAGTGTCTCCTATTCTATATACTCTAGCCCCAGTGTCTCCTATTCTATATACTCCAGCTTCTTCTGTGATGTATATGCTCTAGCCCCAATGTATCCTGTGATGAATATACGCCAGCCCCAGTGTCTCCTATTCTATATACTCCAGCTCCAGTGTCTTCTGTGACGTAGCTAATGTAGCCCTAATGTCTCTTATGCAGAGGCGTCGCATGATAAAGCAGTGAGACACAAGCTCCCTGCCCTATCACTATCTCTTTCATATGCCACAGATCGCCATAGGCCTGCGGTTAACGAGATGTCAGCATACTCACGCAGGTGGCTCGGTGACATCATTGCATCGCTCTGCTCTGCAGTCCCGCCATGGAAGAGGAGACAGAGGCCGTGATGTAGGGAATCAGGATTAAGTGAGAATAAACTTTATTTTTTTAAATGATCGGGCAGTGGAGCCATCCTACTATATATCTGGAGTAGTGGGTCCATCATACTACATATGGAGTAGTGGGGCCATTATACTATATGTATGTGGGGCAGTGGGACCATCATAGTATATACAGGTGCATCTCACTAAATTAGAATATCTTCAAAAAGTTAATTTATTCCAGTTCTTCAATACTGTTTCAGTATGCTCCACAATCATGAGGAAGACTGCTGACTTGACAGATGTCCAGAAGGCAGTCATTGACACACTCCACAAGGTCCTAGAGTTCCAATTTTCATTTGGAAATCAAGGTCCCAGAGTCTGGAGGAAGAGTGGAGAGTCCACAATAAAAGCTGCTTGAGGTCTAGTGTGAAGGCTCCACAATCAGTGATGGTTTGGGGGGCCAAGTCATCTGCTGGTGTAGGTCCACTGTGTTTTATCAAGACCAAAGTCAGCACAGCCGTCTACCAGGACATATTACAGCACTTCATGCTTCCCTCTGCCGACAAGCTTTTTGGAGATGGAAATGTCATTCTCCAGCAGGACTTGGCCCCTGTCCACACGGCCAAAAGTACCAATACCTGGTTTACACACAACAGTATCACTGTGCTTGATTGGCAGCAAACTCGCCTGACCTTAACCCCATAGAGAATCTATTATAGAGAATCTATGGGGTATTGTCAAGAGGAAGATGAGAGACACCAGACCCAACAATGCAGATGAGCTGAAAGACAGCTTTTTGTATTGAAGAACTGAAATAAATTAACTTTTTGATGATATTCTAATTTATATAATATTAATTCTGTATATGGAGCAGTGGGATCATCATGCTATATATATGGAGGAGTGGGGGCATCATACTAAATATAGAGCAGTGCGTGTGTCACCCCAGGCCTGGATGCCACAAACAATAATCTGTTTCTGAAAGCAGGAGGGAGGTCCCCTGGTTAGGGACAATTAGCATACAGCACCTCCTGTCCCAGGCCAGCAGGGGGAGCTGGCTGCCCCTATAAAAGCTGGAACTGGGGGCAGGGTTAGAGAAAAATGGACGACCTAGCTCAGGAGTGAGACTAGTCCCAGAGAAGGAGGGACAGTTCAGCTGTAGCTGAGGAGTCCGTGAGGCAGAGGAGAAACTGCAAGCCAGGGACAGAGGCGACGAGAGCCGGTCCTGGCAGAGAACCAATCTACCGGACATTGGGGTCAGAGGCTGTCAGGGTTACAAGCCCAGCAGCAGAGAACCAACCTGCGAGGGATTTCAAGTCCCTTGGCCTAAGAAGCCTGGAGGCTCTGCCACACAGAGGGACCAGTACATCGAAGAGCAAGCAACAGGTACCCAAGGCCTGAGTCGCAAGCCATACAGGCCAGCTCAGGGACGTGGGCTATTACACCACGAAAAGGGGGATAGTCAGAAAGAGCATAGAGAGAACGGTAGGCCTACACACTCACCCTGACCAGTGGGGCTCGCCCGAATGCTCTCAGACACCCAGGCCCATTCCTAACCGGTACTGTTGGGTCATTAATAATATCTACAATAAAGACCCTGAACTGTTTGAAGCGGACTCTGAACTCTTACTATTGCGGCCTGCACTATCACCCCCAACATCCACCTACACTGCCCTGAGGCTACACTCTTCCCGTGGGGAGTTATCCTACCCCTGTGCTGCACACGAACATCAGCCTCAGCGGTCTGCCTTGCAGCGGCGGTTATCTCCAACCGCAATCCACGGGTGGCGTAGTCGGACATTCAAAACACTGATAAATAGACTGCCACCATTTGGTCTGACCACCCTGAGCCACGGGATCGGGTTGCCACTACTACCCCCATCAGCACCGTACACTAGAAGGCCCGGTACCGGGTACCCCACGGCCCAGGGGGCGAGTCAGCTTTGGCGTAGTTGGCAGAATTATGATCAACCCACCACAAACGGGTATTGCGTGCCTGGTAAAGACTCTATACATATCTGAGTGAAGTTTCCCGCCATTCGGGGCCATTTCCCACCAATCGGAGCCGTTTCCAGCCATCGGGCGCCATCTTCGGGACGCGGCGCGGGAAGAAGAGGGGCGTGGATGTCCAAAAACGCGCGAGACCTGAAGCCCCGCCCTACGCTGAGACGCTGCTCAAGGTCCTGGAAGGAGATCCAGCTGATGCCGACGTCATCACCGAGCAACGCAAGGTCCTCGCCCAGAGCATCGCGAGCGGAGCCGCGGCCTACAGAAGAGGATCGCCAGAAGGTAGGCCACGGTTAACTAGGGGGGAGGAAGATGTCGGATGCGGAGGGACCCTCTACCACCAGCGTAGCCGCTGCAGCTGTGATGCCGTTTTCCATGCCCTATATCCATAGGCGTATTATAATGAGGGCAATCCGGGCGACCGCCCAGGGCCCCGAGCCTGCAGGGGGCCCGCGGCTCCAGGCGGGGTGTCTAATGCCGGATTGCCCTCATTATATGTGCGGGCCGCCGTGGCACATAGCGGTAGCAGTGGCGGGAGGGGGGGGCCCGGACCGCTCCACCAGCAGCGGCCGCTGCTACTTCTTCATCGGCCGGGCCAGCACTGCAGCAGTTAACTTCCCTGTGCTGGCCTGGCCGCGTCACTGCTAGGAGACATGGCCCTGTGTGCGTCTCCTAGCTGTGACGTCACGCAGTGCGCCCCGGCCTGCAGTGCTGCACCGGAAAAGAGAGAGAGCAGGCAGGAGGAATTGAGCCGGGGGTTGGTGAGTGTGTGTGTGTGTGGGTAGGTGTGTGTGTGTTTGTGGGCAGGTGTCTGTGGGGGCAGGTGTCTGTGTGGGCAGGTGTGTGTGTGTATATGTGTGTGTGTGTGTATATGTGTGTGTGTCTGTGTGGGCAGGTGTGTGTGTGTGTGTATATGTGTGTGTGTGTATATCTGTGTGTGTGTGTGTGTGTGTGGGCAGGTGTCTGTGTGGGCAGGTGTGGGTGTGTGTGTGGGCAGGTGTGTGTGTGTGTGTGGGCAGGTGTGTGTGTGGGCAGGTGTGTGTATATGGGTGTGTGTGTGTGTTTGTGGGCAGGTGTCTGTGTGGGCAGATGTGTGTGTGGGCAGGTGTGTGTGTGTGTGGGCAGGTGTGTGTGTGTGGGCAGGTGTTTGTGTGTGTGTGGGGGCAGGTGTGTATGTGTGTGGGCAGGTGTGTGTGTGGGCAGGTGTGTTTGTGTGTGGGCAGGTGTGCGTGTGTGTGGGGAGGTGTGTGTGTGTGTGGGCAGGTGTGTATGTGTGTGGGCAGGTGTGTGTGTGTGTGTGTGTGGGCAGGTGTGTGTGTGTCTGTGTGGGCAGGTGTGTGTGTGTGTCTGTGTGGGCAGGTGTGTGTGTGTGTATATGTGTGTGTGTGTGTGTGGGCAGGTTAGAAAGTCTTGCCCTGTTGAACACTACACCTGACTTGAGGCCACCACCTCTTGGTTGTCCAATGTTCTTGCTTCTCTAGGGCTCTTCTCAGATATTCATTATACCAGCTCCCCAGAATACCAAAGTTAGGGTGGGTGACCGCGAGCCCTGGTGGTGGTCATAACTGCGGCCACCCAGGGGCAATACTCCATAACAACAATACCCTGAGGTGGTGTAGGATGTAAGGACCTATTCACACTACATTCAGCGCTGCATTCAGGTCTTTACACAAGGCTTACAACTGAATCCCTGAAATTCAGGATTGTGCTGTCTGAAATGAGACATCTGAAAGCAGAGAAAATGGAGCCTAAAGATTCAGACTTTAGCCTCGGTTTGCCTTTGTTCAAATCAATGGCTATGTCAAGGCACATCTGAATGCCATTTTTCAGGGATTTAGATAGAAGCCTGGAAAGAGGAGATGAATGCATTGCAAAATTCAGTGTGAATAGGCCCTTATATCTGGAGTCTTGATATTGATGCCACAAGCATTTTACTTGTTTTTAACTTAAAAAAAAAATACACACACACAAATTATACACACACACACACACACACACACTATACATACACACACACTATACATACACACACATTATACACACACACTATACATACACACACACAGATGTGTATGTGGGCAGGTGTGTGTGTGTGGGCAGGTGTGTGTGTGTGTGGGCAGGTGTGTGTGTGTGTGATGTCTGTCTGTTTGTGTGTGTGTGTGTGTGTGGGCAGATGTCATTGTGTGATATCTGTTTGTATGTATTTTTGTGTTTCAAATGTGTTTATGCGTGTCTGTATATGTTTGTGTGCATGACTGCATGCGGCCTCCTGCTGAGTATAATTGGCGCCGTGCGGCCTCCTGATGTCTCGGGGGGTGCTCCGTGCAGCCTCACGCTGTGTATAGATGGCTACGTGCGGCCCCCCGCTGTTTATAGACAGCGCCGTGCGCCCCCCCGCTGTGTGTAGATGGCTACGTGCGCCCCCCGCTGTGTATAGATGGCTACGTGCGGCCCCCCGCTGAGTATAGATGTCGCCGTGCGGCCTCCTGCTGTGTATAGATGGCTACGTGCGGTCTCCCGCTGAGTATAGATGGCGCCGTGCGGCCTCCTGCTGTCTCTGGGGGGAGCGCCGTGCGGCATCTATACTCAGCAGGAGGCCGCACGTAGCCATCTATACACGTATACTCAGCAGGAGGCCGCAAGTAGCCATCTATACGGTGCCATCTATACACAGCGGGAGGCCGCACGGCGCCATCTATACACAGCGGGAGGCCGCACGGCGCCATCTATACACAGCGGGAGTCTCAGTGCTTTGCAAGAGCAGTCAATAAATTCTGCTTGACTAATTCTGAGCACCATAAAGTCTGGTTCGCTTCTAACCTGCTGTCTTCATTTTCAGCTTGCTGAATTCTAACTCATTTACTGTCATTCGAGACGATGCCTTTGCTGGTCTCTTTCACCTTGAATACCTGTAAGTGCTCCACTTAATGTCATATTTTTGATTCTGTTCTTCTTCATCTTTTGGCATGTGCAATTGTATGAACAAGTATTCATATGAATTTATGACCTACTTAAACCTTTGAGGACCTTAAATTTTATTCAATCAAATTTTTTTCCAGTTTAAAACTATGGGACATATATGTGCCTTGGTCCTCAAAGGGTTTTAAAAGGGGCTGCAAACATAAATACGAAAAAAATAATTCAATTAGTGCTTTTTGTGTTCATTTAATTTTTATTTGAAGTCCATTTTTTTTATATACCTTGAAATTAAGCCCTACCCCATGGAATGAAGCCCTGCCTACATGACATCTGAGAGCTACATGGATCCCGCTTGTGAGGTGCCTGTCCATCACTACTATTCAGTTTTAGGGTCCACTCACTAAGCCATATATTCTCTCATGCAAGAGAATAGGGCTAATTATGCTAATGATACTGGGCTCAAACTCTGTCAGAGCTTCAACTGAGTGTGATCCGATTCTCTCGCAGCACAGATATGGAGAAGATGGAGAACTTAATTTCTCCATCTTCTCCATAGTCTCTGTGAGCGTTCATCGGACTGCACTTGGATGACATCCGAGTGCAGTCTAATGTTTTACGTGCACCCATAGACTTGTATGGGTGCACATGGTCCGAATATCGAATGAGATTATTTTCTCATGCCAATAATCGCACTGTCCCATAGTATAACATAGAGCCGAGTCCTATCCGATAAAACATCACATAGCATTCGGCCGTGTTATACGACAGTGTGAGCGAGCCCTTAGAGTCAAGGATTATTTACATGCAGATGATGATATTACTCTCCAAGTGTATATTTTTTTAGGCGAGTTCATAGTAAATGCTTTGCATTTTTGACATGTGATCAACTAAAGAACAAGAAAGATTTAGGACCTCCCCTATAGAGAAACGGAAAATAGTTTGGAGGACTTGCATGTCCTTTTTTATTTATTATGAGAAAATCATAAAGATCCAGTTTTTTAACCATGCTGTGACTTTCTGCTGAGGGAGAGGGAGAGAGCTGCCCTATTCAGAGTCTGTAATAAGACCTGCTGACAAAAGTGTTGAAGATACAGTCTAATGTGAATTAACAATGAAAAAAAGTTAATTTAACAAATGGCTTGTATTTTTTTTAATACAAACTTTTTTGTCTTTACAGCTCCTTTAAAGGGAATCTGTCATCAGGTTTTTGCCACCTAATCTGAGAGCAGCATAATGTAGGGTTAGAGGCACTGATTCCAGTAATGTGTCACTTACTGGGCTGCTTAGTGTTGTTTTGATAAAATCATTGATTTGTCAGAAGGTAATTATCACTAGATGACTAGTAAGTTCTGTAGGACCCCACCCCCATCACTGATCAGTAGATTTCTGTGTACACTGAGCATGGGCAGAAAGCTGCCAATCAGTGGTGTGGGTGGGGCTATACAGAGCGCAGCATTCAGAGAGCTGCTAGATCTGCAGCAGATAAAACGGTGATTTTCTCAAAATGACAACAAGCAGCTGAAAAAGTGACACATCGCTGGAATCAGGGTATCTGCCCCAATATTGTGCTGCTCTCAGATGAGGCAGCACAATTAATATTATGCCAAATTAATTTCCCGTGAACTATCACATGATCTATCACAGGGGATCATGTGACATGTCACGTGATAAATCAGGTGTGTGGAGGGGGCCCGCGCCTTCTAAACTGCCCGGGGCCCTTGCTACTCTTAATCCACCCCTGCCTATATCCCCGGAGCGGCCTGGCTGCCCCAGTATGCCGGCGAGTCGCATACCTTGGGCGACTTTAAAGAAAGGCTGTATAGACTGTTCAAAGTTTATCCCCTGACAGAAGAACAGAAAGTAAGCATACTGATAGGGCAGTTAACTGGTGCGGCCCAGCGGGAGGTAAAGTCTTGGACAGCTGAGGAGAAAAGGACTGTAAGGGGGGTTCTGACCCGTCTACGGGACACCTTTGATACCCGTACCTCAGCAGAAATCAAAATGCGGTTCTATGGATGTAAGCAGCGAGCTCAAGATAGCATCCGAGATTATGCCCTAAATTTACAGGAAGCCTTGGGGGCAATTAAGCAAGCTGACCCTGGCAGCGTGCAGGATACAGATAAACTATTGACTGACCAGTTCATAGACGGTCTGCTGTCCAGCGCCCACAGAACCAAGCTGCGCCTCATGGCCCTACAGAACCCCGATTTGACTTTTGCACAGTTCAACGATAGGGCCATCCGGGTGCTCCGAGAACCTGCACCGGGTGGCGCTGTAGCTTCCCGGCGCCCTGCCATCCCTTACCACCAGGGGGCGGCGCCCTATCCCGCAGACCTTGTGGGGGCTGATGTGCAGGCCCTAAATCCATCCCCACCTGCAAACCTGCACCATCAGGTCCAAGAACTAACAAAGAGTGTTGCTGCATTGTCCAGGACCGTACAGTCGTTACAGATGGACCCGTCAGGACCAATCAAGCTGGCTTCCAGTCCGGAGGATGTCCCGTGGCGTCGACGGAGGAGGATCCCGTCGTTCAGAGGGAGGCCCGCCGATCATTACACTGAGGATGGACAGCCGATTTGCCGCCGTTGCAGCCAGCCGGGACACGTAGCCAGGTACTGTACTTTAAATGGGTCCGACCTGGGGCAAAGGGCCAACCCCCAGGCATAAGGTCATCAGGCCCATCTAATTGGCGTGTTAAGTAGGTAGGGGGATGCCCGGTTTTACCCGTAGTGCTGGACGGTATCCCCATGAGTGCACTGCTGGACACCGGGTCCCAAGTGACTACCATCCCCTATGTACTTTTCAAGCAGTACTGGAGTGACACTGATATAACTCGTTATCCAGACGATGACTTGAGCATCATCGCCAGCAATGGTCAACCCGTGCCGCAGGTGGGGTTCAGAGAGATGACCATTAAGATTGGTAAAGTTGAACTGCCGGCACAGGGAGTGATCATTGTGGACATTGACCGTCGAGAAAGTCACCCTAAAATAACCTTGGGTACTAATGTGATTGAAAATTGTCTTTCAGAAGCAATTGTAATTTTGCAGCAGGTGGCGATGAATGCGAGCTCCAGCCAACAGAGGGTCCTCCAGAAGGAGATAAGATCCCTGATGAGATGGCAACAGGTAGAACTGTCTGGTGGTGAGATCGGTAGCGTGAGGAGGAGCGACCCGTTCCCCATTGCCATGCCCCCCAAAAGTGAAATGATCTGGTGTCGGACTGCAATCGGGTTAAGAGGGAGAGACTACCAAGCCATGGTAGAACCCGTGTACTCAGACAGCAGGCCCACCATTTTGACAGCCCAGGGGGTGGTCGATGTCCGCCATGGAAGGGTGCCCGTCCGGATCTTAAACATTGGGGAAAGGGAAGTACACTTGCCTCGGTACGCTACACTAGCCAAATTGTATACTGTTGAACACAATGCTGTCAGGGCCATGGAACCCTTGCCTCCATCTCCCCAGGCAGAGGGTAATGGTTCCCAGAAACCCAAGGAGGACTGGTGCCAGAAACTCCACGTGGGTGCTGACTCCACTCCCTTGCACCAAAAACAAGGAGTCTACCGGGTGGTTCAAGAGTACGAGAGAATCTTTAGTAAGCACCCGCTAGACTTCGGCAAAGTGAAAGGGGTAGAACACCACATCCCCACGGGGAGCCACCCACCAATAAAAGAAAGATACAGACCTGTACCACCCCGCACACTATCAGAACGCAAAGGGCATGCTGAGAGAAATGAAGGAAGCCGGGGTCATTAGAGGCAGTTGTAGCCCCTGGGCAGCCCCCTTGGTTCTGGTAAAAAAGAAAGACTGTACTATGAGAATGTGCGTGGACTATAGAGAAGTCAATCGTATCACCCATAAAGACGCATACCCGTTGCCTAGAATAGAGGAGTCTTTGGTCGCACTAAAATCAGCTAATTTCTTCTCTACTTTGGACCTTACTAGTGGGTACTGGCAGGTTCCTGTGGCAGAGGCTGATAAGGAGAAGACCGCCTTCACCACCCCGATGGGATTAAGTGAATTCAACTATATGCCATTCGGGCTCTGCAACGCACCCGGGACCTTCCAGAGGCTGATGGAATGCTGTCTAGGGCACCGAAACTTTGAGACGGTCCTACTTTACCTGGACGACGTGATTGTCTATTCGAAGACTTACGAGGACCATGTAAAGCACCTGGCCGAGGTGTTCGAGGCCCTGGCAGGCTTTGGCATGAAAGTGAAACCCTCCAAGTGCCATCTGTTAAAGCCGAAGGTACAGTACCTGGGACACGTGGTGAGTGCAGAAGGAGTAGCCCCCGACCCTGACAAAATCACGGCAATAAAGAACTGGCCAAGCCCCTCTAACATAAAAGAAGTGAGGCAGTTCCTCGGGTTGGTAGGCTACTACCGAAGGTTCATCCCCAGGTTCACCAAGATGGCAGCCCCTATGCAGGACCTCCTTATAGGACAATCTAAGACCAGAAGCCAAAAGCCACCCTTCAAGTGGGACAAGCCGGAAGAGGAGTCCTTCCGCCAGCTGAAGATGGCCCTCACGGGGGATGAGATCCTGGCCTACCCTGATTATGGCCAGCCTTTTATCCTCCACACAGACGCCAGTAATGTGGGGCTGGGAGCCGTACTGTCACAGAACCAACAAGGCAGAGAAAGGGTGATCGCGTACGCCAGCAGGAAGCTGAGGCCCACCGAGAGAAACCCGGAGAATTACAGCTCCTTTAAGCTGGAGTCCTTGGCTGTGGTGTGGGCCGTAACAGAACGTTTCAAGCATTGCCTGGCCTCTGTGAAGTTCACTGTGTACACGGACAATAATCCGTAGACACATCTGGACAATGCGAGACTTGGTGCCCTAGAGCAGCGGTGGATGGCCCAGCTAGCAAACTATGACTTCACCATCAAGTACCGGGCAGGCCGAGCCAATGCCAATGCAGATGCCCTATCGAGAATGCCCCACTTGCCCGATGAGGGAGAAGATCCAGACGAGTTGGAGGAAATAGAGCTCCCTGCATTCCACCGGTACGGGGCCACTCAGTACTCCCACCGTGTAAGAGACAAAGACTTGACCACTGTCATGTTCAATCCCTTACCTCACCACGGCTGGGCTGAAACGCAAGATAGTGACCCTGCAATTCGCCTGGTGAAAGACCTGTTAACCTAGGCAGACGCTAGCCCTGGCTCGGACGCTCCAGAGGAAGCCAAGCAGTTATGGAAGGAGAAAAGCAGGCTATTCCTCTACGAAGGTAAGCTGTGCAGAAGGCTTGTCAACCACCGGATGCACGAGCTGACCTGGCAGGTAGTGGTCCCGAGACGAGATGCAGCAATGGTCCTGGAGGCCTACCATGACAGAGCGGGACACTTTGGGTGGAAGAAACTGGAGTTCCTACTGAGAGAGCGGTTCTACTGGGTCGGAATGAGAGGGGCCATAGAGAAGTGGTGCAGGGACTGCGGCCCATGTAACCTCAGAAGGAAGGACGGTACCAGCCAGAAGACGCCCTTGATGCCCATCGTCACCAGGCAGCCTCTTGAGCTGGTAGCTCTGGACCATGTGAAACTGGCTCCAAGCCGGTCGGGCTACGTCTATGCCCTGACAATAGTGGACCACTATTCCCGGTTCCTGGTGGTGGTTCCTGTTAAAGACTTGACAGCCCAAACAGCGGCCAGAGCCTTCCAACAACATTTCTGCCATCCACACGGGTACCTGGAACAGATCTTGACAGATCAAGGTCCAGCGTTTGAGGCTGAAATCTTCCAGGAGTTCTGCAACCTCTACGGCTGTAAGAAGATTCGGACAATGTCTTACCACCCACAAACCAACGGGCTATGTGAGAAAATGAATAATATCGTCATTGATCTCCTCAAAACGTTACCCCTGGAAGAACGCAGCCTGTGGCCGGAGAAGCTGCCAGACCTGATAGACTTATACAACCATATCCCGGTGAATGCTACAAATTGCACCCCGGCTTACCTGATGAGGGCAAGACCAGGTAAGCTGCCGATAGACCTGGAGATGGGAGTCCTGACCCCCGAGGACACCTCCCCAGACGCGGACTGGGATACGGAACGGCGGCTACAGTACAAGAAGGTACAGGAGAGTGTGGAGAGGAGTCTGGCTCAAGCGAGAGAAAAGCAAGAGAGGCTCTTCAACCAACACGCCCCTGCTGGTCCCCTGGAACCTGGTGAGCAGGTCCTGAAGCGGAAGAGAAGGCTTCACAAGCTAGATGACCAGTGGGAGAGCGACCCGTACACAGTACTGCAGTCCAACCACAACAACCCGAAGGTATGTGTAATTACCAAGGATGGAGGAGAAACCACTAGCACCGTCTCCAGAGACCACCTAAAAAGGTGCCCCAAGCAACTACAGAGTGCAGGAGAAGATCAAGATGACCTTGAACCCGCAGAAGACAAGAAAGAAATGATCAGCACAGGTCTTGGAGAGTTCCCCCGGTCCTGGACTCGGATAAATGATGCAATAGTGGTACCCGTCCTACACTTCCTTCAACCAACCCAGCAGGAACCTACAGGAGAGCAGGAGGAATCAGAAGACCAAGCTGCCCTAGAGGCAGAAGAACCCATGCCAGCAGCCCAGGAGAGTCAACCTTCTGCTGACAGTGAGCCTGCCATACCTGCGGTAAGCCAAAGGACCCGCAGATAGCTGCCTGCACTGCCTGTAAATCCAGCTAGTAGCTGTACCCTGAATGCTAGTGGGGAAAGTCAGGTCAACCCGGAGCACTAGGGGGCAAATACCAGCTCGCTGGAAGATCTAAATGCTGTATATTGTAAATGTTTTATGTTTGTTGCCTGGTTGCTAATTATGTTTTTCCAGTCTTTCTAGTTCATGGACTAACAGGTTATGGACGCTGAATAACCGGAACTGTCTTGTAGATAGTTGCACTTGGTGCCCTCTTTCGAAGATGGCCACGGAAGAAAAATCTGTCCGGTGTGGCCTCCTTGTGGCCCAAAGTAGAGAGCTCAGCCTTGTCGCCACGCCCAAGGCCAGGAACTTGGGGTTTATGGAAACAGGTCCCCACACCGTGGAAAACTTCACCTTGTTGAGTGACATGGACACCCGGTCACGGAAGCGCCGTGACCTCAAGGACAAAATATACTTGTATATATGTTATGTTGTCATTTATACCCTGTATTTGTGTTTCCTGTTTAGTCCGGAGTACTAAATTTTACTAGGGGAGAATGTGTCACCCCCGCCTGGATGCCACAAGCAATAATCTGTGTCTGAGAGCAGGAGGGAGGTCCCCTGGTTAGGGACAATTAGCATACAGCACCTCCTGTCCCAGGCCAGCAGGGAGAGCTGGCTGCCCCTATAAAAGCTGGAACTGGGGGCAGGGTTAGAGAGAACTGGAAGACCTAGCTCAGGAGTGAGACTAGTCCCAGAGAAGGAGGGACAGTTCAGCTGTAGCTGAGGAGTCCGTGAGGCAGAGGAGAAACTGCAAGCCAGGGACAGAGGCGACGAGAGCCGGTCCTGGAAGAGAACCAATCTACCGGGAATTGGGGTCCCGGGCTGTCAGGGTTACAAGCCCAGCAGCAGAGAACCAACCTGCGAGGGATTTCAGGTCCCTTGGCCTAAGAAGCCTGGAGGCTCCGCCACACAGAGGGACCAGTACAGCGAGGAGCAAGCAACAGGTACCCAAGGCCCTAGTCGCATGCCATACAGGCGAGAAGTACACGGCCAGCTCAGGGACGTGGGCTATTACACCACGAAAAGGGGGATAGTCAGAAAGAGCATAGAGAGAACGGTAGGCCTACACACTCACCCTGACCAGTGGGGCTCGCCCGAATGCTCTCAGACACCCAGTATCACTGTGCTTGATTGGCAGCAAACTCGCCTGACCTTTACCCCATAGAGAATCTATTATAGAGAATCTATGGGGTATTGTCAAGAGGAAGATGAGACCCCAGACCCCACAATACAGATGAGCTGAAGGCTGCTATCAAAGCCACCTGGGCTTCCATAACACCTCAGCAGTGCCACAGGCTGATCCCTCCATGCCGCATTGCCGCATTGATGCAGTAATTGATGCACAAGGAGCCCGAACAAGTATTGAGGGCATTTACTAAACATACATTTCAGTAGGCCAACTTTTCGGATTTTAAAAACATTTTTCAAGCTGTTGTTATGAAGTATTCTAATTTACTGAGATAATGACTTTTGTGTTTTCATTGGCTGTAAGCCATAATCATCAACATTAGCAGAAATAAACACTTAAAACAGATCACTCTGTTTGTAATGACTCTGTATAATATATGAGTTTCACTTTTTGGATTTAAGAACTGAAATAAATTCACTTTTTGATGATATTCTAATTTTCTGAGAAGCACCTGTATGTAGCAGTGCGGCAATTATACTATATACAGTCAGGAGTATAAGTACTTGATACACTGACAATTTCGAAAGTTTTTCCACCTACAAAGAATGAAGAGGTCTGTTTTGTTCTACTTAACTGCTGCAACTTGGACCTTTAACAGGATTTATATTTGACCTATGAGAAAGCATACTATGTGTATTTGGCAGATTAACTCAGGCATGTTTATGATAAACTGAATACCTGGATTGGAGTCCTATTTGTATACAGAATATTGACTATTAATGCTGGCAGAGTAAGTCTTAGGCTATATTCACACTAGGTGTTTTTTTTCTGCAGCAAAACATAATCTCTTGACAGGAAAGAAGTAGCGTCAAAAACGCAGGTTTTGGTGTGTTTTTTTGCAGTGGTTCTTGGTGCATTTTTGGTGCATTTTTCAGGATCCCAAAGTTCAGCTTTGCTTCCACCATAGACACATGAAAACAGGTCACCATTGCAAGACATATGTTCATGAAAAAGTACACATTACAAATGTAACAGGGGGGGGGTGAATTGGTCTGGAATGGTTTATCTAAGACCCTGGCAGTGCATTGAATTTGTAGGACACTATTTACTTTCACATTATGGTTTGCCATTGAGTTGCTCAGGCATTGTTCATTTTCACACCTCCCTGGGCCACACGTGTTGTTCAATCTCACACCTAGCTCAACCAATGTTTACTTTGTAGGCATCACTAATTTAATTAAACTGTAATAATCCAAGCTGCTATCTCAGGTGACCAAGACAAGATGGTTTAAACTTGGGAAAATCACAAGAATAAATGTGTGTCACATACTTGCTTTTTTCACTAAAAACGCAGCAAAATGTTCACACTAGGCTTTTTTTCAGCATTTTTTTCCACCACCCTTTTTTTTAATGGGTGAAAAACGCTGAAACAAGTGACATACTCTATTGCAAAAAGCAATGGAAAGCACAAAATACTGAGGACAAATAAGCAAGCTTTGTGCATGAGATTTCGGAAATCTCATAGACTTTGTTGGTACTGTAAAACGCAGCAGAAAATTTGCATAAAAAAGCCCGCTAAAAAAACGTCTAGTGTGAATATAGCCTTGTATAACAGTTCGCCAATGAGTTAGGATATATGACCACGATGCAGAAATGCTGCGGATTTTTCCTAAGCGTTTCTGCATCTCCCTGGGTTGTCAAGCGCTTTGCCAAGTGATTTTAGCATCACTTGGAAAAGTGCTTGACAACTTGGTCACACTATATAATTTCATGCAACCGGCATGGATTTATATAGTGTGACCAAGTTACAATGCTGCAAATGCAGCATCAATAATAAAAAAAAAGAATAATAATGGTGAAAAATAAAAAAAAAACATTATACTCATCTTCCGATGGTCCTCGATCTCCTTCTCCAGTGCGTCCGGTGTCTTCGGCGGATCACGGTGCTGTAAAAGGACCTTCCATGACGTCATTTAGTCATGTGACAGGTCACGCGACCGCCGATGAGCCAGCAGCACCGCCGGGAGCAGACAGGGGCCATCAGAAGGTAAGTATATGTTTATTTTTTATTTTAATTCTATTTTAACTACAGGTACTATGGTACCCGGGTCTGGAGGAGAGTCTCTTCATCTCCAGACCCGGGTACCATCCACGCATTGAGTCGCATAATATCCACATGTGTATTTGTAGTCATTCGGATGTTATGCGTTCCAATGCAAGTCAATGGCGGCTAAATCACAGCGACTCTGCAGAATTAAAGGTCGTGCTGCGGATTTTTCCGCAATGATAATCCGCAGCGGAAATCTCCGCGGCATGTGCACAGCACATGCGGATTATCATTGGGGACCATTGCAGACCTATCACCAAGCGTTTTTTAAGTGTTTCCGCGGCGGAAGTTACGCTGCAGAAACGCCTAAAAAACGCATAGTGGGCACACAGCCTTAAAAGTTCTATGGTGAAGAAAAACACGTGAGATAATAAATGCGAAATATACAATATTTCCCATAATATGACTGAGGATATCTTTAGGGTGTATTCACTGTTTTTCTTCTGCAGCAAAAATGCTGTGTTTTACAGTACCATCTTAGTGAATGACATTTCTGAAATCTCATTCACATGCTGTTTTTTTTGCATTTTTTTTAAATCTGCAGCTTGTCAAGTCTTTCAGAGGTTTTGCAGCATTTTTCACCCATTCAAATGAATGGAAAAAAAAAACACAAGTAAAAACACCTGAATTTTAAGCAGCGTTTTTCCTGCCACCTTTGGTTTTTAGGGTAGAAAAAAAATGCTGCCAAAATCCAACTTGTGAACACACCTTTATCCTGGTTGTGTTCTAATTGGATATAAAATAGAACGGCCATGATAACATGGGTAGTTAATTGTATGGTGTTTTCACTTTATATATTACCAGGCCGCATTCTATTTGCGCAGAGCTGCTCCGTGAAGATTCTATCACAAGATTCCGTGATGACATCACAGGTGATGGTGACATCACTGCTCACAGGCGCTATATATACAATGCACATAGGCTCACCCGTGCCTTTCTTGGCTCTATAGTGACTGATAGCACTTGCAGTTTTTCACTATGGCTGGAATTGTTTTGGACATTCCTCAGGTAAAAGCACTATTGTTGATCCTTATGATCAATCGTCCTAACAGTGTGCTTCTACCACCCGATGGAGTCCTCAGCTTCACTCACCGGCTGGTGATGGAGCTAGTAAAGGATTGCCTGACCAAACACCGACAACGTCGTCTAACGTCAGACTATCTGACGGATTTACTTCAGAACATCAGGACATTACTACACCAGGTAAGTGGCGGACACTCTGCACAGAACATCTCAATATTAATACATAATAATGGAGGGATAGAAGCTTTTTCTTCTAATATATCGTATTTTGCAGACCATAAGACGCAACAAAAATTTTTGGGAGGAAAATAGGAAAAACATTTATTATAATAAAATGGGGGTCTGTCTTATAGTCCGAATTTTCGGTTGCTTACTGAGGGGGGTGGTGGCAGTGGAGCGAGGTCACAGGAGGCAGAGTCGCTGCTGCAGGAAGTCGGCAGTAGGAGTGGGGCACTGCTGCGGGCCCCAAGCTGGGAGGAGCGGGGTGTCCAGAAGGTGCGAGGCTGCGGGCCCTGGGCTTCAAGGAAATGTTAGCGGTAATTCAGGAGGGGAGGCCCTGCTCTGCTTATTGATTTCTCTGCAGTGGGCTTCAAGAAGTAGGCTACTGGAGATGGCCAATACGCAGATTGAGATCTCAGCTCGTCATTGAGCCGAGATCTAAATCTGCACATGAACTGCCTCCAGCGGCCATTTGCCTGAAGCCCACCGCCAGAAAATCAATGAGCAGAGCGGGGACTCCCCTCCTAAATCACCGCTAACATTTCCTTGAAGCCCAGGGCCCGCAGCCTCGCACCTCCTGGATACCCCGCTCCTCCCAGCTCGGGGCACGCAGCAGCGCCCCACTTCTACTGCCGGCTTCCTACAGCAGTGACCCTACCTCCTGTGACCTCACTCCACCACAGCCACCCCCCTGGTAAGCTACATTCAGACAATTATTATTATTAATAATCTGTCTGATATGCTGGGGTGGAGAGTTCCAGAGTAGGGGGGATGCACGGTAGAAATCTTCTATGCGATTGTGGGAAGAGGAGATAAGAGGGGAGTAGAGAAGAAGATCTTGTGAGGATCGGAGGTTGCGTGCAGGTAAGTACCGGGAGACTAGGTCACAGATATATGGAGGAGACAGGTTGTGGGTGGCTTTGCATGCCAAGGTTAGGGTCTTGAACTGGAGTCTCTGGGTAATGTGGAGCCAGTGAAGAGATTGGCGGAGCGAGGGGAGAAGCCAGGGAATAGCGGGGGGACAGGTGGATTAGTCAGACAGCAGAGTTTAGGATAGATTGGAGGGGTGCGAGAGTGTTAGAAGGGAGGTCAAAAATTTTGGAAAAAAAGGCATCTTATAGTCCAAAAAATACGGTAAAACACAACGAGTCCCCAAATACAGTATGTAGTCATTGTATTTGCAGACAGAGAACCGATGTCACATACAATTTCCGCCTCCATTCTGACCGCTCTCATCTCAAAATTCTCCTTTCCATTTTTCCTTCTTTATAGGCTGAAGAAAGATCTCAGACTGAAGATTTGGCTGTCTTTAAAGAACTGGCCGAAAAAGTCCTGTCTATACTAGAACGCTCATTGGAACGCCCGGTAAGGATCAATATTAATAGACGTATCTTAATCCACCGTATCTGAGGAGACTTTCTGAGAAAAGGTCTGAAGATGGCGCGGGATTTGTATCGTTACAATTGGTGCATCTGTAAATGTTGGTTTAGTCCTTCATGATTTATGTATTTGGTGATTTAGTGAAATCTTCCACATATTAATTATATATATTATATCTATCAGTAAACAACAGGAGGCGACGCCAAATATGGGCAAAATGTGACCCCGAAAATCCCTGACCCTAATAGGAGTCATCCGGAGCTGAACAGCGATCTGATTACAGGTGAGCGACCACTCGACCTTCTACAAGGAATGTCCAGATATTACAGAGGACGGAGGATAATGTTAGATTTACTCTCTACTCTGTGTAATGGGAACCTGGCAGCACATTGTTACATATAGAAGTAGTGGTGTGACGGTATAGGCCATTGTCCCCTAATAATAATTGTTTGTAGAAATCCAATGTGCCAGTCAGGAGAAATGTAAAGCAGACTCCATATACAAATCAGAATGGAAGTGCACTGGGGGCGTGAAAGAAGAAATCCAAGTGCAGTGACACGCCCCCAGTGCACTTCCAAGCTAATTTGCAAATCTCTTCTATGTTTCAGCTCTCTTACCATCACTCATATGTGCAGCGTGGGTGGGGGCTTCCTCATTCATGTGATGGAGGGTCCATTCTGCAGTGCTATAGCAAGTAACATGAAATAAATTTAAATTGCATTACTGCTCTAGAAAATGGGAAAAAACTAAGATACTGAGCACATAATTTGGCCAATTCATGAATGCCCAGCAGCCAATGACAAGGCAATCTTTTTGTTGGAATCCTCTCTTAATGTGAATCCTCTCCTAGGCTGAAGCCTACATTTATATGGGTAGGTAGGATCCTGTTGTAATTAAAACCACCCCGGGCTGATGGATGGAGATAGGTTCCCAGCAAAAAAGGTCGCCTTGCCGTGACTGCTGGGCATGCACCGAGCAAAAGAAGGTCGCCTTGCCGTGACTGCTAGGCATGCACCCAGCAAAAGAAGGTCGCCTTGTCGTGACTGCTGGGCATGCACCCAGCAAAAGAAGGTCACCTTGCCGTGGCTGCTAGGCATGCACCCAGCAAAAGAAGGTCGCCTGGTCGTGACTGCTGGGCATGCACCCAGCAAAAGAAGGTCGCCTTGTCGTGACTGCTGGGCATGCACCCAGCAAAAGAAGGTAGTCTTGCCGTGACTGCTGGGCATGCACCCAGCAAAAAAAAGGTCACTTTGCCGTGGCTACTGGGCATGCACCCAGAAAAAGAAGGTTGCCTTGCCGTGGCTGCTGGCCATGCATGAATTGGCCAAATTATGCGCTAAGTATCTTCCTTTTATCCTATTGTCTACAGCAGTAATGCAATTCAAATTTCATTTATTTCATGTTTACATGCTATAGCGTTACAGAGTGCAACTTTGTTAGTTATGTATTTGGATGGCTACTCTTAGTATGCACCTGTTCACACCCATTTTCTTTTCGGAAGTGATGGTCAGTCTTTTGTTATTTATGAAGGGGTTCCTCCATCATTTACATTACATTTATCTATGGATTCCCCGTATATTCTCATATTTAGAATCCCCATATAACGAGTATTAATCCCATTTACAGACATCTTGTCATTTCTCCGTTATATTGCTGTATTATCTATGTAGGAATAATATCCTCTAATACATTTCATTTCTTCATCATTATTTTAGAAACAACTGAGCTGTCGAATCCTAACAATGGAATTAGTGAGATCCCGGAGATCCAAGAATCCGTAAGTATCATAGAGGGGGATGCGTGTGTGTAATCATATCATGGGGTGTGAATGACTCGTCCAGTATTATCCCCCATACAACCATGGGACGTCTCTATTCTAAGTGTAGATGACCCTATGGTGTTAATTACATTTGAATTACAGGGAATCTGTCACCAGGTTTATGCTATTTGGTCTGAGAGAAGCATAATGCAGGGACAGAGACCCTGATTCCATGTGTTGATTACTTTACTCGGTGGAGCAGTTGTGATAAAATCACTATTTTTTTCTACTGCAGAGCTCTGAATGCTGAGTCTTGTATAACCCCGCCCACACCATTGATTGGCAGCTTTCTGCGTACACTGTGCATAGGCAGAAAGCTGCTAATCAGTGGTGGAGGCAGGGGTACAGAGCAATAGGACTACCTGGCTAGACAGATAGTCTTCTAGTGATAATCTACTGATTTTATTGAAACAGCCACACACAGCCTAGTAAGTAACACATCACTGGAATCAGGGTCTCTGCCCCTACATCATGGTGCATTCAGAATACATAGCAAACACCTGGTGACAGATTACCTGTAAGTCCTCCTCTGTGTGATCTCCCACATTATCCAGAATGTTATAGTAATGTATGATGACCGTTGCAGCGCAGCTCCAGGATTTCGTGGGCCCTGGGCGAAAGAGTCTCAGTGGCCCCTTTAACACATACCACGATTCATGATGCACAGATGCCGCAGATAAATATATATATATATATATATATATAGTACAAGCCCGAAGATTTCACTTCTTACATTACATGAGCGATATCTATTGTAAATTCCACAATAACTCAGAAAGCGGCGAATCCTCACAGCTCACAGTGCAGACCGGACAGTAATGTCCTCCACACAGTATAATGGCACCACATAGTCCTCTATACCGTATTATGAGCTCCATATATTGCTCCATATAGAATAATGGACCCCATAAAATGCTCCACGCAGGCTGTGCCCCCATATAATGCCCCATGCAGGCTGTGACCCCACACATAATGCCCCATGCAGGCTGTGCCCCCCACATAATGCCCCATGCAGTCTTTGACCCCCCACATAATGCTCCATGCAGGCTGTGGCCCCCACATAATGCCCAATGCAGGCTTTGACCCCCCCACATAATGCCCCATACAGGCTGTGCCCCCCCCCACATAATGCCCCATGTAGGATGTCCCCCTCACACATAATGGCCCATGCAGGATGTCACCCCCCATATAACTCCCCATGCAGAATGTCCCTCCCACATAATGCCCCATGCAGGCTGTTCCCCCCACATAATGCCCCATGCAGGCTGTGCCCCCCACATAATGGCCCATGCAGGATGTCACCCCCCATATAATTCCCCATGCAGGATGTCCCCTCCACATAATGCCCCATGCAGGATGTCCCACCCCACATAATGCCCCCCACATAATGCCCCATGCAGGCTGTGCCCCCCACATAATGGCCCATGCAGGATGTCACCCCCCATATAATTCCCCATGCAGGATGTCCCCTCCACATAATGCCCCATGCAGGATGTCCCACCCCACATAATGCCCCATGCAGGATGTCCCCCACACATAATGCCCCATGCAGGATGTCCCCCCCACATAATGCTCCATGCAGGACGTTCCACCCCACATAATGGCCCATACAGGATGTCACCCCCCATATAATGCCCCATGCAGGATGTCACCCCCCCATATAATGCCCCATGCAGGATGTCCCCCCAACACATACTGCCCCATGTAGGATGTCACCTCTCACCCCATATATTGCCCCATGCAGGATGTCACCTCTCACCCCATATAATGCCCCATGCAGGATGTCACTTCTCCCCCCATATAATACCCCATGCAGGAAGTCACCCCCCCATATAATGCCCCATGCAGGATGTCACCCCCCATATAATGCCCCATGCAGAATGTCACCTCTCACCCCATATAAAGCCCTATGCTGGATGTCACTTCCCCCCCCATATAATGACCCATGCAGGATGTCACTTCTCCCCCTCATATAATATCCCATGCAGGATGTCACCCCCCTATATAATGCCCCATGCAGGATGTCCCCCCCATATAATGCCTCATGTAGGATGTCACCTCTCACCCCATATAATGCCCCATGCAGGATGTCACTCCCCCCCATATAATGTCCCATGCAGGATGTCACTTCTCCCCCCCCATATAATACCCCACGCAGGATGTCCCTACCTCCCCCCCATATAATGCCCCATGCAGGATATCACTTCTCCCCCCATATAATGCCCCATACCTCCATACATAAAAAAAAAAAATCAAATGCTCACCTCACTGCTCACCAGCTGTGGAGAGGTAAGTATTGTGCCGGCCGTGGTCCTGGGCAAGCATTGGGGGGGGAGCAAGGCCCACTAGCTGGCGTTGGCACCACTCTCCTCTGCTCACCGGTCCCATAGTGCGCCAGAGTGCCCGACAGCAAGTGGGCCCCTCGCCTACTCAGGGCCCCGGCAGTTGCCTGGATGTGCTGGGTGCTAGCGCCAGGTCTGCCCAGCGTCCGGTTTGTATCCTCCCAACATCATATCAGTGTAAATCATCTGGGACATAATATGGGGGGAGAAGTTTTTGCATCTGTAACTTTTTTCCTGCATCTTCAATAAATCAGTATTATTTCTTATTCTTTTATAGAGCGTGATCGATTCATTGGTTCCGGCGAGAAAGCCGCATATGAGCGACTATGAAACTTCCAAACTCATCAGCAGTGGAAATTTTGGGTGAGATTTCTGTTGCCATAATCCACATTTCTCAGGTTTCCTATGACAATGCTTCTGCCCCTGCACTCTGCCATTCAGTGTTATCATAGGGAAATTATATGATCTGTAGCAAATCAAACTGTAAGGAAAGCGATTTAAATAATATAATTACATATAATATAATATATAATAATATAATATTATTACATTCGCCTGTGCTAGACCCTCATCTGTTCTTATGCTGCCTCCTCCACCTGAGCTTTTCTGCTCTCCACTCTGATCTTTGTTTTGATGGGGGGGCTCCATTATGAAGCTGATCAGAGAAGTTGGCTACACATGGTCACATGAAGGGTGACACCATATTGACGTCAATGACATCTACACCCTCCACCATGACCATGTGGGCCCAATCACTGGCCTCAGCAGCAGAAGAGAGCCCTGGAGCACATTCATTTTGGACCAATTTTTATTTGCACTAAATTGTATTTGGTCAGTTATAGCGAATCTGCCCAAAGAGAATTTCGGTAGATTCTCGTACCTATAATGTGACCTGGGTGATGGCTCCGACAGAAGTGGCATTGTGGAGACCTCCAATAGGTGATCTATGTAGTGCTATTTTATGTATTTCTAGATGTGGATTTATAGTGGCGGCCAGACTTCTAGTATTAAACATATGCAAATTGTCTCTTCAGAGAGGAAGCAAACTAGAACTCCACCTATAGGAAGTAGCAATCCTAAAAGTCAATATCGACCCTTTAACAAGCCTTGTCACATGACTTAGGATAATAGCCAAAACCAAAATCTCAATTTGCAGGAACTGTGTTCTGGGGTACTGCCCCTCTTCAGTGCAAAGTGTGAGATATGGTTTGACTGGGTGAGAGGTGTCTGACCGGTATCCAAGGGGTTTACGTTTCTCCTTGCGGACATGAGGAGACTTTTAAGCCGCAATGCTCTTCTGGGAAATAGGATTGCTACTTCCTATAGGTGGCACTAGGGTACTAGTTCTTTTCCTCTCTGAAAAGAGACAATTTGCATATTTCCCAGAAGAGCATTGCAGCTTAAAAGTCTCCTCACCTTGACATGCTTAACATGGCTTTTGCCGCAAGGAGAAACGTTACCCCTTGGATCCCGGTCAGATGCCTCTCACCCAGCCAAACCATATCTCACACGTTGCACTGATGAGTGCTTGTACCCCAAACATAGTGTCCGAAAATTGAGATTTTGGTTATGGCTATTATCCTATGTCATGTGACAAGGCTCGTTAAAGGGTCGATATTGACTTTTAGGATTACTACTTCCTATAAGGGGCACTAGAGTTCTAGTTCTCTTCCTCTCTGAAGAGACAATTTGCATATTTCCCAGAGGATCATTGAGGCTTAAAAGTCTCCTCACCTTGACAAGCTTAACATGTCACTCTCCGCAAGGAGAAATGTTACCCCTTGGATACCAGTATTAAACATATAATGATTTGTATAGATGGATTATTAATAAGGATTTATTATAACCGATGGATTCTCCTTCTCTCCAGGGCTGTCTACTTAGTGCATCATAAAGACTCACACCAGACCTTTGCTATGAAGAAAATGGCTAAGCGGAACCTAAATACTGCACAGAGATTGGAATGGGCCTTTCTGGAGAGGGACATCTTAACATTTGCTGATTGTCCCTTTGTGGTCTCCATGCTCTGCTCCTTTCCAACTAGATCTCACCTGTGTATGGTCATGGAGTATGTAGGAGGTAAGACACATCTATTGTATTATATTCAGCCCATGTCTGCTTTCATCTTATCACTGCTCATATCATTAGGACATTGTTGGTTACATCCCCACAGAGCATTTACTATATGTTATCTATTACCAAGATGCTTGCAAATTCATTGATCTTGGTGCAGGGGCGCTATGGGGCTCATCAGTCGGAGGGGGTCTGTCGACGCTCGGCAGTGGGCAGCATCCCTCCACCTGTCATCACAATTTCAGCGGTATTTGCTTCTTCAAGAAGGTGGGGCTGGTGGGGGCAAAAATACTGAGTAGGTGGCTAGTAGGGGCCAAAATACTGAAAGGGGGCAGTATGACTAGATATGGGGGGACTGTGAATGCTGAGTGGAGGTCATCATATTAAGTGGGGTGCTGTGGGGGTGCTCACTCTGTATGGAGGCCCCCATTCTGTGTGGGGACATCATACTGAGTGGGGAGTTATGCGGACCATTATATTGTGTGAGGGACTGTGGGAACCATTATCCTGAGTGGGAGGGTTGCTGTGGGTGCCATCACACCGAGTAGGGGGTTGTGGCTGGCCTCCTTCTAAGTGGTGTCCTCCTTAGGAGGATTCACTGTGGGGATACCATACTCATTGAGTGTGGGTGTGGGCATTTTTGGGAGCATCATACTCTAAAATGGCCATAAAAGTTGTATTGCTGGTGAGAACACCAAGCTCCTTCAACAGGGATATAAATATATTTCTTTTTTATTTTTTAGGGTGGGGGGCAATTACAACTTTTGATATGGGGTCTTGTGATTTCTATGTACGCCACTATCTGTGTGATCTCCCCAGGATGTTTCCGTTCACTGCTCATTATACATCATGGTTATCTGCTCGTGGTATATCATGGTTATCTGCTGTATAAATCCCTCACCGGTCATATTTCCTTTCTTCTATAGGTGGAGACTGTGGGACCCTTCTAAGCACCAGGGGTTCTTTCTCTGTCCCCATGGCCCGCTTGTACTTTGCAGAGGCGGTACTTGCCGTGGAATACCTGCATAGTTACGGTGTGGTGCACAGAGACCTGAAGCCGGAAAAGTAAGTGCCCCCGTAGTATAATAAAGTATGGAAAGTTGTCATTTATTATCATTCAGTCTGTGAGGCTAAAACCATCTTCTCTTTTGCAGCCTCCTGATTACATCTACTGGACATATTAAAGTTACCGATTTTGGGCTTTCAAAACTTGGTCTAATGATACCGAAAACCAACACCTACAAGGAATTAGCAGTGGACATCTCCAGAGAGTTCCAGGACCGTGAGGTCAGCATCACCTACAAGAACTTAGCTTGTTATTTGCAAATCTCATCACACTATTGTCTCTTCTCTACGTTCTTCCTTTCTAGAGAACTTTTCCACTAATATTTTATCTTCTGCATTGTGTTTTAACGATGATATCTTGTCATAATAATTGTTTCATCGATTCTCATCTCTATCTTCTGTTGGTTTCCAGTTCTGTGGCACCCCATGTTACATAGCCCCAGAGATCATCCTGAAAGAAGGCTATGGAAGACCTGTTGACTGGTGGTCATTGGGGATCATCCTGTATAAATTCCTGCTGGGATGTGTACCATTTGATGCTGATTCCCTAACTGAGCTTTATAAAAGGGTTGTCATTGGTGAGTAGAATAATCCGATCATTGCGTTGATTGGTTACATTTGTTTAGTTATTTCCTTTGCTTTATGTTACAGTCCAGTAAAGAGGTTTTATTTTCTGTAATTTTCTATGTAACAGGAGAACTAATTTGGAATTGTGATCGCGCTCCACCCCTGGATGCTCAGAATCTCATCACTGAGCTGCTCAGAATAAATCCTGTGCGTAGACTTGGGACAGGTAACAGATATACTAGTATTAATATTCCCTTATTAGACCAAGGACATATCGCTCATGTCCATGAAGATCAGCATTTCTCTATCAGCTCATCTACTGTATTTCTAGTTCTCCACACTAAGACTTTCAGTTTATTTCCTTCATGTCGGCTCAGTTTTGTCATTAGTTCAGATTACGATAAACTGTTCAGATATGGAGCCATCCCTGACTATGTCCGCATCACTTTTGTTTTTCTTTTTCTAGGAGGAGCATTTGAGATCAAGGTTCATACATTCCTGAGTGACTTGGACTTTGACAACATTCTGAGCCAGGAGCTGGAGTATGTTCCTCAGCTTGTTTCAGATGCAGACAGCAGCTTATTTATCAGTAAGTAGAAGGAGACGTCATCTAGACTAAGCGACTGTTTGTCTCATCTTCCCTAATATGTGATCATCTGATCCCATTAATATTAGTGATAAATAGTGACTGTGTTATACTGACAACCTCTAATACTTCATTACCTATTTCTTGTAGATCATTCTGGTATAAACAAACATCTGGTCTCAAAGGATGAGGAAGGCACAAGTGAGAACAATGAGAGCCTTGACTTCCAAAATTTTACGTCATCTTCTTAAAAGCTTTGTAAAGTAAGTATGTGATTAATAAATCCAAAATATGTAAAAAAAAATTAAAAAAACTCTAAAAGCACATAAAAAATATTTTATATCTTATTTTTATCCGTATATAGGTCTGTATCATCGCTACCAGGATGGTGAACAATGAGGATTCCAATGCCCCTCCAGTGTATACACCAGAAACCAACACAAACGTCTCAGAAATGTGAGTAGATTATAAAGGGTCATTACTTCATTACTGGGAGTTCCAGGCTGATCTATGTACACAACACCAAATATAGGACATAAATATCAGAATATCAAATGCAGCATTCACCGCTTCATGGTTAACGGTCATTGTACTTTTGGCTTCAGAAAATGCAGAAGATAACAGCCCATAATTGTGGCAGGTCATGCATTTTTAGCACTGCCTACTCTGTAGGAGAGCTGTAGTATTACTTGCCAGACATTCTTGGTAGTTGTGTTCTGATCAATGGAAGGTAGTTTGGAGCAGAAAACCTTCCCCACTATGACAGTCATATGTCCTATTAGGCCTTATAGTCAGTGTTCTTATAGTGAGACAACCCATTTTATACTGTGTTTACTTATGATTTACATGTTTTTCTTCTTCAAACAGGCAGAAAGAATCTGTTCCTGTATGTAATACAGACGATGCTGTTACCATCTTGCCACCCTCGTCCCCATTGCCAGGTATGTACATGTCTACAGCACCAACAATGTGAATGTTGACTTCAAGGCTCAAATATTTCCACATGGTTTTTCTGGTCTACTATGTTATCCATGTTCCATGGATCTCAGCTATGTTGACCATGGGTTCGTACTGTATCCCTATTTCCCTAATTTTGTACAGGAGTTTTTTTTCATGTATTCTGTATATTACGTTGCATCATCTATTAACCTAGTGAGATATAGCGACTGTGTTATACTGACACCCTCTAACAATCCTTCCTTACCTATGTCTTGTAGATCACTCTGATGAAAACAACCATCTGGTCTCAGAGGATAAGGAGGGCACAAGTGAGGACGATGAGAACTTTATCTTCCGAATATTTGCATCATCATCTTCTGAGAGGCTTTCTAAAGTAAGTATGTGATCGATAAATCCAAAATATGTACAAAAAAAGGATCTATAAAATTAAAAAGTATATATATTTAATAACTTATTGTTATCCACATTTAGCACTCTACCACCACTAACGGGATGGTGAACAACGAGGATCCCAAGGCCCCTCCAGAGTGTACACCAGAATCCAACACAAACATCTCAGAAATGTGAGTAGATTATGGGGTCATTACTGGGAGCTTTAGGCTGATATATGTGCACAACACCAAATATAGGACATAAATACCATAATATCAAATGCAGCATCCACCGCCCCATGGTTATGGGTCATTGTGCTTTCAGCTTTCGGAATTGTTGGAGATAACAGCCCATAATTGTGGCCGGTCATGCACTTTTAGTGCTGCCCTCACTGTAGGAGAGATGTAGTATGAAATGCCAGCCATTCTTGGTAGTTGTTTTCCTCTCAGCTCTCTATAAAAGGTAGTCTTGAGCAGAAGACCTTCCCCACTATGACAGTCATATGTCCTACTAGGCCTTATAGTCGGTGTTCTTCTAGTGAGACAACCCCTTTTATACGGAGTTTACTTGAGATTTACATGTTTTTCTTCTTCAAACAGGCAGAAAGTATCTGTTCCTGTATGTAATACAGACGATGCTGTTACCATCTTGCCACCCTCGTCCCCATTGCCAGCTATGTACATGTCTACAGCACCAACAATGTGAATGTTGACTTCAAGGCTCAAATATTCCCACATGGTTTTATACAATACTATAGGTCTCTTATGTTATCCATATTATGACAAAGCAGATCCTATAAGAATATATTGTTACTGATTTTTTTTTTTTAATTTTTCATCAGAATTTCCATCTCATGAAGAAAGAAAATCGGCAATAAATCTGAGTATGGAGCAACAAAACTCAGAAAATGGAAAAAATGGGAAAAAGAGACGAGGTAAGTGTGAGAATCAACTCCATGTTGTGTGATGTCAGTGAGAATAATTCATGTGGAGTAGATGTCATCTGTCAGTGATGGGATTGTCACATGTATGATTGCTGACAATGACCCCTGACCTCTGTATGATAATATTCCTCTGCCGTCCGGCCACAGTGACTGCACAGCATTATCATGTAATATGGAGTCCCATCACTTACATTATATTTATTTCTCTTCTCATAGGTTCCATCTTCCGCCGGATCTTATCATCCTGCCGGCGTGGATTATCCAGGGCTGCTCGCGCATTTGCATGCTGTCACTGTTGCCCTAAAACCATCTAAAAGACGGGACACCTAAGCATCCAGCGCCCTGAAGTCCAGCAGATCCACCATCACTGCTGGAGCTGTATAGAAGGACCTTCACCATCTACCTGTGGCCTTCTGACTGGTCAACCTGGACAAGTTTCAGTAACGCCTCTGTCATCGGGCTCCGCGGTATTCATACTGCTCGTCTGACTTGTCATTTACTGATCACCTGGTATCTGACCTCGGCTATCTTCCTGACTTTGATTTAGTCTATTGATAATGTTCACGATTTTATTCATCCCATTATTAATTAAAAAAAAGTAAAATCTGTTACTGTTGCTCTGATTCCTTTTTGTCTTGAATTCACAAATACTTGTAACTCACTAATTGCTCTTCTTCCCACTAAATGTATTTCTCATTATCCTTAATGCAGCAGTCAGTCTCATATTTCTGTCCAGCAGTTACACTGGTGCCTCCACCCTGTACCAGTCATTACACTCATCCACAAACCTCTCCACACTGCTGCACAGTCCTGCATCTCTACCATATCTACACTCCAATGAGCTAAGATTAACATCCTCCATAATCAGGACCTCCCACTCTCATGTCCAAGACATTTTCTCTGCTGCACCAGCTCTCAGGAGTGGACTACTGCAGGCAATCAGGTTCATTCCCACTATCAGAGATTTTAAGTGTGCAGTAGAAACAGATTATTTGTGGCAGGACTATCAAATCACCTCACTATTCTAAGTTTTTCCTACAGCACTCAGTAGCACTTAATATTTGTACATATACAGATAATGGTTGGTGACTGGTTCATGCAGCCTTAATTCCACAAAGATAGAAATAAAAGGTCAACATGTTTCATACATCCAAACCATCCTTAATCATGGCAGAAAAACATAATTTTAAGTTCCCACTATGAATATTTGGTGAGATATCACAGCTGTGTATTTTCACAGCACAAAGAACGCATCTTACAGATCAGCAAATCACAGTGTGCTGACGCTTAGTGTTGTAGTATTGAACAACACCATTCATTTTATCATATAATGTGTTGAAAAATGAGAAAAAATGCCAGGTTTGGGTTCCTTCATTTTACAGTGTGTATTGTGTTGTAAAAACAAGCTGACAAAATGATTCAGAGTCAGTAGTACGATTACTGTGATACCAAACTTATAAGGTTTATATATATATATATATATATATATATATATATATATATATATATATATATATATATACAGTGTTTAGCATAAATCAGTACACCCAAATAGATTTGTCAGCAAACCTGTAGTTTCCTTTCAGAATCATCATTTTATATGGGATACCATACTACAAAATACTCTCGCAAATGTGAGCCATTGAATGCAAACAAGATTTGGTATTTTGAAGACCCCAAAAAAGTAATTTTCTTAACAAACTCATTCAAGATCATGTTTCAAAAATGAGAACATCCCAGTAACAGTCTTAAGAGAAAAGCTAAGTTTAGACAACAAAATTCTAATTAACAAGAACTGAACCACAGGTAAGTGTAATTATTCATTAAACAGATGTCCAGCAGACAGGTGTCTGTAAAAGGAAGTTACTTAATAAAGAAAACTCCTTCCCATTTCATGCTATCAGCAATGGCACCACATAGAAGGGAAATGTCACAAAACCTGAGAAAGAAAATAATTTCTTTGCAATAAATGTGAAGTCTACAAGAAGATCAGCAAAACTTTACTTATCAGTCAGAATACTGTAGCAAAAGTGATGCAAAACTATAACAAAGATGGAACTGCAACCATCTTACAGAGACGTTGAGGCCGACTATGGAAGTTAACACCTAAACAAAAGCGTCCTCTGATGAGAAGGGTAAGTGGCACCACATAGAAGAGAAATGTCACAAGACATTTCTGAGAAAGAAAATAATTTCTTTACAAAAAATGTGAAGTCTACAAGAAGATCAGCAAAGCTTTTCTTATCAGTCAGATGGAAGATAACATCTAAACAAAAGCATCTTCTGATGAGAAGAAAATCGACAGGCAAATTCATTGCTATTAGCTGAAGAAGTAGAAAGCCAAACTAGGGTGAGTGTTTTCCATGACACGACACGGTGTACACTGCAAATGAATGGCATTCATGAGTGTCCTCCACAAAGGAAGCCTCTCTCCCTTAAAGCCCATGAACAATAAAAGTCCGTCTACAATTTGCCAGGGTCCATGCTTAAAACTATGAGGACTACCGGGACTCTATACTGTGTATGTGCATCTTATGTGTATGTCCGTATTTTATGTTTGTGTGCACTATGTATATGCATACGTTAAAATGTGTATAGAGTATTAGCATGTGCAAATTTTATATGTGTGCCTAATATAAATATACATGGAAATGTATATGTAGGTGGTGCCTGATGGAGGGTGGGGGGCCCAGATCAGAAGTCCTGATTAAGGGCCCTTCACTGCATTGTCTGCCCCTTATATAAACAGTAAAATCCTCTTTAATAACTGGACTTCCATTGGGGTGGACTTCTCATAGATGGCCAGTATGCATACTATATTGTGAATCTGGGCATCTCTCACAGAAAATCTGATCTGGATATGAGGGTGGTCTTCTATAAGCGGTGATGTTTTGGAGAGATTTAGGGAAAAGTCCCAATGCTTATCCATCGATCTGGTAATTTGAGTAAAATATTTGTGTTGATAACTGATCACAAAGTCACAAAATATGTAAGATTTGGCATAACCTGGCTCATTTTTCAAAAAGTTATGCTCAATTTTTTTAGCACCAAGTTTTGTTGCTTTTTTGTAGACTTACACTAACTTAGTATATTGTGTGAGAATTAAATGAATTATGAATTAGTTGGCGCATTTTACCACACTCTGGGGGTCCCTGACAGTCCTTCTTTACCGGCCTTGTAGTGATGCCAATGTAAACTTCCAAGTGACCGCGCAGTCAATCACTGTCACGAATGCAGGACAACCTATGATTAGCTAATTTTTGGGAAATCCTTATAACAAAAGGGGATTGAAAATATTTACAATTATTTTAAAAGCATTAAAAAAAACAGACCCAATACTTATAATTAGTTTGTTGAAAGTAGTCTAATTAAAGGGAGCTGAAAGGATTAGAGATTATGAACCCGATTCACCAGTGTTTTTGCCAGAAAACTGGCATAAAGCTCTTGAAAAGTTGCAAAGTTTTGTGACTTTTCCCATTTTCACATAATTTTAACTTCTTTAAAGCCCAAGACGTACTGATACGTATCTGCGCCCTGGGACTTAAGAGCCTGATACGTATTAGTACATCTTTGCGATCGCGCCCGCACACAGGCTGTGCGGGCGTGATCGCCGCCAGGTGTCAACTGATTGTCACAGCTGACACCCGGTGCTATGTGCTGGGAGAGGTCCCGCACATTAACCCCCGCAATGCTGCGATCGAAGTCGTTCGCAGCATTGCGGGGGCAAGGGGAGGTGATCGGGATAGTCACCTCTCCTGCCGGCGTCCAGCAATGTGTGCCGCGGCTTCCCGGATGTTGCCATGATGACCCGATTCACTGAGGGGTGCAGTTTTAAGAATGGTGTCACTTTTGGGTATTTTCAGTCATAAAGACCCCTCAAAGTGACTTCAAATGTGATGCGGTCCCTAATAAAATGGTTTTGCAAATTTTGTTGGAAAAATGAGAAATCGCTGGTCAATTTTAACCCTTATAGCTCCCTAATAAAAATAAATTTGGGTTCCAAAATTGTGCTGATGTAAAGTAGACATATGGGAAATGTTATTTATTAACTTTTTTTGTGTGACATATCTCTCCGATTTAAGGGCATAAAAATTCAAATTTTGAAAATTGCAAAATTTTCAACATTTTCGCCAAATATCTGTTTTTTTTACAAATAAACACAAGTGATATCGAAGAAATTTTACCACAATCATAAAGTACAATATGTCACGAAAAAATATTCTCAGAACCAGGGGGATCCGTTGAAGCGTTCCAGAGTAATTACCTCATAAAGTGACAGTGGTCAGAATTGTAAAAATTGGCCTTCTCATTAACGTGCAAACCACTTTGGGTTGTAAAGGGGTTAAGGACTCTACCTGCATATACAGTCATGGCGGAAAGTGCTGGCACCCTTGAAATTGTTTCAGAAAATTACACATGTTTTATTACACGCATGTTTATTTCCTTTGTGTTTATTGGAACAACACAAAAAAGCTGAGAAAAAAAAGGCAAATTGGACATAATTTCACACAAAACTCCAAAAATGGGCCGGAATACATATATATATTTTTGATGGGACAACACTGAAGATGCGACACTTTGATACAATGTACAGTAGTCAGTGTACAGCTTGTTTAACTGTAAATTTGGTGTGCCTGCAAAATAACTCAACACACAGCCATTAATGTCTAAACCGCTGGCAACAAAAGTGAGTACACCCCTAAGTGTGTTCTCAGCTGATGTTATTTGTTGGTTTTTCTTTGCATCCCGAACAATTTTCTTGGCAGTTGTGGCTGAAATTTTTGTTGGTCTACCTGACTGTGGTTTGGTTTTTACAGAGCATCTGATTTTCCATTTGTTAATCACAGTTTGAACACTGCAGACTGGCATTATCAATTCCTGGGATATCTTTTTGTATCCCTTTCCTGTGTTATACTCTTTTTGCCTCCCTTTCCTGTGTTATACAGTTCAACTACCTTTTCCCGTAGATCCGTTGATAATTCTTTTGCTTTCCCCATCTCAAAATCCAGAAACGTCAGTAGCTAGATCCCAGAAACTCACTCAGCTTTATGCACACACACTGATTACAAGCAAACAGGTCATAGGTGAGGATGTTACCTTTAGTAGCCATTCAAACCCATTTGTGTCAAATTCTGTGCATGCTATCAGGCCAAAATCACCAGGGTATGTGAACTTTTTGATCAGGATTATTTGGATGTTTTTGGTTGTCATTAGTGATGAGCGAGCACTAAAATGCTCGAGTACTCGTTGCTCGGGTCGAGCAAATTGAAATACTCGGGTGCTCAACCCGAGCAATGAGCCCAATATAAGTCTAGGGGAAACTTGAGCATTTTTCAGGTGGCTCCCCACGGCGGTCTGCAGAGGGCCTAAAAATTGCCCAAATCGATGGGAACTGTGCTCAATGACAGGGGAACAGCATGGGGAAGACCCCTGGAAGCATCTCTGACTCCCAGATCACTGCTGTCAACAACGTCGTCAGAGTATTACGCTACTTTTACGGCGTAAGGAACATCCTTTCCAGGGTGATGACTTGTATATAAGGCAAAATAAATAAACAAAAACAAAAATACTCCTACACACCTTGGGCTATGTTCACACGTAGCATTTTTGACACGTTTTTGCACTTTTGCATTGCTTTCAACCAAGACAAATGCATTCACCAGGAAATGTCATTTTAACATTTTACAACCTTATCTGGCCATGTGGTGTGTGACACATCATCAGACACATGCATACAGTGCTGAAAAGACATGGGAACAGCAAGGGGAAGACCTCTGGAAACATCTCTGACTCCCAGGTCACTGCCTAAATGTGTGCCCATCATAAGTGATCCTTGGCACATGCGAAGATGCCTCCCACCATGCACCTGTCGTTGCAGACTTGCAACAATCACCGTTCACGTCCTTGTCCCACTGCAGTGTTCAGTTGTCCCTACCCCATTCCTTGGAATGCAAGCACAAGAATGCCGGCAGCCACCCACCCACAGGCTGCAATACTATACTGCCAAATTTTTGACAGCTGCTTGCACTTGAAATGTGGCCTTTTAGGCTCGTGGAGGCGGAAGCTTTTCATAACCTCATGCCGGCGGCGGCCGGGTGTCCATACTCGGTCCCCAGCCGCCACTATATTTCCCGGTATCGCCTCCGCCTTCCACAAGCACGGGTCCCATAACATTACCCGTGCCCTCCCCAGTGCACTTACTGGGAAGGACCGCCTAACCACAAACACGTGGACAGGTGAATGTGGCCAGGGACGGTATGGAGCCAGTCCACAACTTTTTTTGCTAAGAGTTGTATTTAGCTCGGTGAAAGGACTGGCATAGAGGGAAACCGTATCTACCCTGCGTGTCATTTCTCCCAGAAAATCCTGTAATTGAGCTTGTTGCAGAAGCAATGGCAGCCCATCCAACATCAACTCGCACTTGTCGGTGGTGCTTTGACACACACACATCTTTCTTTGCGCATTTAATTTCTTGAATACAGAGTTGGAAAATGGCCTGATCCGTAATGCGTTTTGAGAAATAACATGCATAAGCATGGCCGATCCGCATTAAAAAAGCAGCCATAGAGTGTCCGGGAACCTTCCCCCACACTTTTCTTAGCCAGGGCTGCTTTTCGGCAGGGTTGGACGTGCCCACCAGAGAACCGGAGGCTCCTCCGTCGGGCCCTGGCTTCTCCTTCAGGAGAGTTCATAGTGCCGAGGTGAGGCCATGATGATGATAGAGGCCATCATCTGCTTAGTTTTCTGTTACTTGGAATGCAATTGCAAGTATGCAGCCAGCCACCCACCCACCCACAGGCCGCAACACTAAACTGACAGATTTCTGGGCAGCTCTTTGCACTTGAAATATAGCCTTTTAAGCTTGTGGAGGTGGAAGCTTTTCACAACCTCATGCAGGCGGCGGCCGGGTGTCCATACTCGGTCCCCAGCCGCCAGTATTTTTCCCGGTATCGCCTTCGCCTTCCACAAGCACGGGTCCCACAACATTACCCATGCCCTACCCAGTGCACTTACTAAGAAGGACTGCCTAACCACAAACACGTGGACAGGTGAATGTGGCCAGGGACGGTACGGAGCCAGTCCACAACTTTTTTTGATAAGAATTGTATTTAGCTCAGTGAAAGGACTGGCATAGAGGGAAACCATATCTACCCTGCGTGTCATTTCTCCCAGGAAGTCCTCTAAAGCTGCTTGCACTTGAAATGTGGCCTGAACATTACTGCTGGTACTTTTCTGTGGGAATTTTCTTGCCTCCTACCAGCCTGGAATATTTCCAGCAAACTATGGTACAACACCATGGTATTAGCACTGCCCCCAGTACCAGTAGCAAAGCCATCCTCAATTTCCTTCTCTGGAATTGTATTTGGTAGACTGAGTGGCTGCCCAAATACATTTTCTCACAAAGGAGCTGATGATAGAGTGGCAGTAGGTTCAAGTTTCTCCAGCCTGTTAGATATTAGAGGGTGAACGGCAGCACATTGGATCAGTGGTTAGCACTGAAGTCTTGCAGCACTGGGATCCTGGGTTCAAATCCCAGCAAGGACAACATCTGCAAGAAATTTGTATGCTCTCCCCATGTTTGCGTGTGTTTCCTCCTCAGTAAAAATAGAGAGTCCTGGAATCTTCCCACACACTTTTCTTAGCCAGGACTGCTTCTCGGCAGGGTTGGACAGTCCCACCAGAGAATTCTCTGGTGTGCCTTGGCTTCTACCTCAGGAGAGTTCATGATAGCGCTAACTTTGCAGCTGCTATGGGGCTCTTGAGCGGGTGAGAAAGGTTAGCCCTCAGAAACAAATCCTCTGGTGGGCACAATGTTTTTCAATCTGAAACAGCTTCTCAGTGGGAGTTGTATTTCACCACAGCCATATTCTTTAGCTCTGTGAAAGGACTGGCATAGAGGGAAACCGTATCTACCCCGGTTGTCATTTCTCTGTAACCAGGTTCCGCCCATTGTAACACACGACCATGCCTGGCTGTATGTTCAGCGGTGAGAGCCACAGATCAAGCTGCTGTGTTACAGCTTTCAACAACTATGCAGCGCTGGGCGGTTTGTCAATTAAGCATTAAGCATGTTATCTTCAGCACAGCCTGTTGCTGTTTGGCCAAGGCAGTGCTGCAGTGCTGTCAGCTTGTGACTGATGTGGTCATTTCGGAGATGGAGGAGGAGGTGCATGAGCTGAACAATGTGATTACATTGAGGTTAAATTGGTGATGCTGTTTTTTGTACTAAAGAAAGATCCTATTGTTAACCTAATACCCCTTTGAAGAGACATAGAGGAGGGTCTCAGTAAAAAAAATGTTCCCATTATAAAGGAGCGGGTCTTCTATAGTGTTTATGCCCATGCTGTGACTGCAAGGGTGGACAAAATTTTTGAAAAAAAACACTAACAATTTAAAGACACAAAGAGCATGGCCACAGTAACAAGGTACGACATGTTCCCATTAGAAAGGAGAGGGTCTGCTATACAGTTATAGGGTATGCAGTGAATCCAACGGCTGACAAATTTTAGGAAAAACCCCAATAAGAATTTAAGGACACACAGAGCAGGGCCACAGTAACAAGGTACGACATGTTCCCATTAGAAAGTAGAGGGTCTGCTATACAGTTATAGGGTATGCAGTGAATCCAACGGCTGACAAATTTAAATGAAAAACCCCAATAAGAATTTAAAGACACACAGAGCAGGGCCACAGTAACAAGGTACGACATGCTCCCATTAGAAAGGAGAGGGTCTGCTATACAGTTATAGGGTATGCAGTGAGTCCAACGGCTGACCAATTTTAGGAAAAAACCGACTAAGAATTTAAAGACACATAGACCAGGCCACAGTAATGACAAATTCCCATTAGAAAGGAGAGAGTCTCCCATAGTGTTGGACTATGCAGTGACTGCAAGGGCTGCCAAAAATTTGGAGGCACTTTAATGGCCCTTGGAAGAGACGTGGAGGATCGCATCATAAAAATTTTTTACCATTAGAAAGGAGCGGGCCTCCGATACTTGTAATGCCATGCACTAAGTGTATGGGCTGACAAACATTTACTCCTGAACATACTGTATAAAAATTTTTTTTTACGGGCATCATAAAAATGTAGCGCCCCGAGGGCTCGGCCGCGACAGGGGTATTGCACCTCTGCCAGAGGTGTGATATTCCACTCCCGGGTAAGGATGGAGTATGGACCAGGGTTCAGTTAGCTGCATACAGCACACTCACCCCATTTCCGAGGGACAGCTCAACGGTGCTCCCATTAGACAGAAATGCAGGCACGACAGACCATGTCCCTGGCTGGAGTGGGGAGGGGGTAGGAATACCCAGTGATGTAGGAGCAGATAGGGGTTGGTTCCTGAGCGTAGATAGGAGCCCATTGTTTGCTGGTCACCTGGGCTCATGTTCTAGAGGGAGGTATAAAAGGTGGGCACCATCTTAGAACAGTGTTCAGTCAGAGAGAAGAAGTGACGGAGTGAAAGCCTCTGCAAGGGGCTCTGTTCCATAGGCGGGCCTAGCCTCTGAGGCCCAGCCAGCACAGAGAGAAGAGAAGAAGAGAAGTTCAGTGAGTGGAGTAAGAGAAGGAGCTCAGCCAGAGAGGGCTGACAGTGAGCTGTGGCTCAGTCTGGGCCCAGCTCCACGAGGCAGGCCTAGGGTGAAGGCCAGGAACAGAAAGGAACAAGAACAGAAAGGAACAAGAACAGAAAGGAACAGAAAAGAAAGAGAGAGAGAGAAACAGAAGGGCTCAGGAACAAGACGGCAGAAGGGACCCTAAGAACCCACGAGAATACAGGGTGAAGGGTCAGGCAGATTAAGGGTACCGGATCCCAAGTTGGTGGAGGAGAAACAGCCCTCAGCCAAAGACCGGAGGTCGTGATCATTTATTGGTGCGACACCTCATCAAACCTGCTAGGAAGGCACCATATAGGACAGCGGGGAACGGGAACCACGTTTACCCGCACAAGTCCGCGGCAGCTGGACAAAAGTGGGTCACTGGTGAGGCAGGCCAGAGAAAGGATTGAAGGGGGTCCTGTGCCATGCTCCTGAACTGCCTGGGGTTGACCGAGCCCCTCACCTGGTGGACGCAGCATGGCTCGGGCGGTCATTGCTGACAGAAGTGACCCGGAGTACATGAACTGTGAGTAAAAGACATTGGACTGCAGTACGTTGTCTGTGTACTCTTTCGCTCCTCCAGCACTAACGGCACTGGGACTCTCTGCACCATCACCCCCACCATCCACTACACTGCCCTGGGGCTGCACTCTTCCCGTGGGGAGTCACACTACCTCAGCTGCATACATCATCAGCCCCAGCGGTCTGCCTTGCAGCGGCGGTTCATAATAACCGCAATCCACGGGTGGCGTAGTCGGACATCACTTAGGACTGCTGAAGGACTACCACTGGTCTGACCACCCTGAGCCACGGAACCGGGTCGCCACTACTACCCCCACCGTCTCCCTATTGCCTGGCTCCGAGTGCCCCACGGCCCAGGGGCGAGTCAAACACCCTTTAAAAAATTATGTGGGTGTTGCATCATGGACCACGGTCACCCTGGTGATATGGTGGTGGAGGATGAGGAGAAGGAGGAGGACAAGAGCAAATAGCCAAAATCAGGAAGCGTATACCCATGTGTGGGTGTGAAAAGGTGCATGGGAATACACCTCCCAAGAAAAGACACTGGATTTGAGTTTATGTTACGCTGCTATCATTCGGTGGTGTTGAGAAGTCTGGCCCAATCCAGCCCTTGTTCATTTTTATAAGAGTCAGCCTGTCAGCATTTTCAGTTGACAGGAGGATGCGCTTATCAGTTATAATTCCACCAGCGGCACTAAAAACCCGATCTGATAAAACGCTGGCGGCAGGGCAGGCCAGGACCTCCAAGGCATAGAGAGCCAGTTCATTCCACATATCTAGCTTGGATACCCAATATTTATAAGGCACAGAGGAATCACGGAGGACGTTGGTACGGTACGGCAAGGTACTCCCTCAGCATCTTCCCAAACTTTGCACTGGTTGTGAGAGTACCCTGCGCCTCAGGGCCTATGCGATGGGAGGGTCTGAGAAAACTCTCCCAGAACTTTGACAGTGTTCCCCTGCCTCTGCTGGATTGAAGTTGTGTATCTCTCGCCTGTACTCCTTGGTTGTCGAACGAAGTGTGCCCTCTGCCTCCAGCGTTTTCAGATGGGAATTATTTTAATAGTTCCGCAACAAGGGCCTTCTGGTACTGCCTCATTTTTGTACACCTGTCCGCCTCAGGAATAAGAGATCTAAAGTTCTCCTTGTAGAGTGGGTCTAGAAGTGTCACCAACCAGTAATCACCTAAAATTTTGAGAATGCGAGGGTCACGGGAAAGGCAGCATAACATAAACTCAGCCATGCGTGCCAGACTACTAACAGGCAAGACTTCCGTGTCCTCACCAAGAGGATGACTGACCATGCTCTCCTCCTCCTCCTCTCTGTCCTCTGGCCATCCACGCTGAACAGATGGTATGACAGCTGTGCAGATAGCACCGTCTATAGTGCATGAAACTAGTTACTGTCCTTCCTCCTCCTCCTCTTCCTCATTGTCACCCAATCCACGTTGGGATGAGATGAGGCTGGGCTGTGTGTAATCACCCTGTATGGTTAATTGCTCCATCTTATCGTGCTTCGCCTGCAATGCATCATCTTTGATTGTGAGCAGAGAGCGTTTCAGAAGACAGAGAAGCGGGATGGTGAGGCTAATTATGGCGTCATCGCCGCTCACCATCTTGGTGGAGTCCTCAAAGTTTTGGAGGATGGTACATATGTCTGACATCCACGTCCACTACTGAGGTCTTATGTGTGGAGTCTGAACTGAATACCGATAGCCTTTTTGATGCTGGTACTCAACAACTGCCCTCTTCTGCTCACAAATCCTTCCCAACATCTGCAATGTAGAGTTCCAACGTGTGGGGACATCACACACCAGTCTGTGAGCCAGAAGCTGCAAACGCTGCTGAAACACTGCAAGGGCGGCGGAAGCTGTAGCTGACTTTCTAAAATGGGCACACAGGCGGCATACTTTAACAAGCAGATCCGGCAGCTCCGGGTAGGATTTGAGTAACCGCTGAACCACGAGGTTCAGCACATGGGCCAGGCATGGTACGTGTGTGAGCTCGCCTCGCCTCAGAGCCGCCACCAGGTTCCGGCCATTGTCACACACGACCATGCCTGGCTGTAGGTTCAGCGGTTTGAGCCACAGATCTGCCTGCTCTTTCAGAGCTGTCCATAACTCTTCAGCATTGTGTCATTTTTCACCTAAGCATATTAGCTTCAGCACAGCCTGTTGCCGCTTGGCCGAGGCAATGCTGCAGTGCTTCCAGCTTGAGACTGATGTGGTCATTTCGGAGATGGAGGCTGAGGAGGAGGAGGAGGCTGAGGAGCATGAGGTGCAGGAGCTGTAGACCGTGGGGGCAACCCTGATGGACCTAAGGCCTGCAATCCTTGGCGTCGGGAGGACGTGTTCCGTCCCAAGGTCCGACTGGGTCCCGGCTTCCACTATGTTAACCCAGTGTGCCATCAGCGAGATGTACCGTCCCTGCCCACAAGCACTTGTCCACGTGTCCGTGGTTAGGTGGACTTTACCGGTAACTGCGTTGTTGAGGGCACGGCTAATGTTTTGGGACACGTGCTTGTGTAATGTGGGGACGGCACACTGGGAGAAATAGTGGCGGCTGGGGACAGAGTACCGAGGGACGGCCGCCACCATCAGGTTGCGGAATGCTTCTGTCTCCACAAGCCTAAAAGGCAACATTTCGAGCCAAGCAGTCATGAATTGTGAGAATTTAGTAGTGTGGCCTGTGGGACGTTGGCTGCATATTTGCGCTTGTATTCCAAGGACTGGAGTATGAACAACTGAATGCTGCGCTGGGACAAGGACATGTACGTGCTTCCTGATGCTGCTACTTGAGAGTGTGCAATGACAGGTGCAGGGCAGGAGGCATCTTTGCATGCACTATGGACAGGGGATTGGCTTGCATGCACAACAGCAGAAGAAGCAATGGTGCCACCTGTAGACACTGTTCCTGGACCCTGGTGTTCGGCCCACAAAGTCGAGTGCTTTGCTGCCATGTGCCTGATCATGCTGGTGGTGGTCAGGCTGGTCGTTTTGCCACCCCTGCTGATGCTGGTCTGGCTCGTGATGCAAATGGCCTTTTTGGAGCTATCGGCAGAGTCTTTAAAAAACAACCAGACTCGGGAAGACCTAACAGTTGTAGTGGCAACTTCCTTCGTGTTGGTGTTACGGGAAACGGTAGCCTGCCTTCTGTCTGCGGCCACCACACTGCTTCTTCCTGCCTGTTGGGGTGCTCTGCCTCCCTCCCCCTGTGTGCTGCTGTCCTTGCTCTGCATGTCCTCCTGCCAGGTTGGGTCAGTTACTATATCATCCACCACCTCGTCTCCCACTTCTGCACCCTGGTACTATTCCTGACTTTCTGCCAATTGTGTCTTATCATCGTCCACCTCTTGTGACAGTTTCCCACCGTCGCCTTCGTGTGACCGTGGATGCTCAAATATTTGGGCATCGCTACACGTGATCTCCTCTTGCCCCACTTCAAGTGGACCGGGCGAGAGGCCCGAATCTATAAATGGAAAAGTGAACAGCTCTTCAGATTGTCCAAGTGTGGGATCAGTTGTCTCTGGGTACTCGGCATGGTGGGAGGAAGGAGGATCAGGGTGAGGAATATGCGGTCCAGACTCACGGCTACTGACACTTGACCGTGTGGAAGACAGGGTGGTGGTGGTGGTGGCTAAGTGACTGGAAGCATTATCCGCTATCCAACCAACAACCTTTTGACACTGATCTGGGTTCAATAGTGGTGTGCTGTGGTCCCCTAGAAATTGGGACAGGAAGGTCAGGCGAGAAGATGTGGTTGTTTGTTGTGGTACAATTTCGGCTTGCCCACGGCCGTGTCCTCGGCCTCTGCATGTACCATTACCATCACGTCCAGTTCCCCGTCCTTTGCCACGTGCCTTGCCCATTTTAAATGGAGGATAGTATCTTCCACGCTTACTACAAATGACTGAGTTTGAAGCGAAGTTATATGTGATCGGTGTGATGGAGAAAACAGAGTTTTAAATACCTGGCCTGTAGGTAAGTAGTGTGAACAGCAAACTGCTGTGAATTGCTTCACTGACACACTGAAAAAATGGAGGCCAGAAATGGCAGTATTTTCTGACAACGTATATGTGATCCGTGTGACGGAGAAAACACAGTTTTAAATAGCTGGATTTCTAGCGCTCTAATATGGAAAGGACCTGGCTGTATTCTGCAGTGCCAACAAGCAAATGGCGCAGAAAAACGGTGTTCTCTGGATTGCTTTATAAGCAAATAATGAGGATTAAGATCCAAAGAAAAGTATTCCTCGCCCCTGAGACCTGGGCCTTTGTATAGAAATATCTAACAGCAGCAGAAGGCAGAATTGGAATGGAGCCTCTTGTGCTATATGCACTGCAGTCTGCTATATACACTGCCTGCCTGCCTATATACACTGCCTGCCTGATATCTCTGCAGATGGATTAGTCCTCAGAAGAACTGTTTGTTAGGATGGATATGTGTAATGTGCGTTTTTTCTCCCTACACTACCTAATGCACGATCAAATCTCTCCCTAACGCAGCAGCAGCTCTCCCTACGCTGTCTGATCCGGAGTGACTGTGATGAGCATGGCGGCGCCAGGTCAGATATAGACCTGATGACGCTGTGCGGCCAGCCAATCACTGTAATGCCCACAACCAACATGGCTATGGCATTACAGTGCATGGCAGGCAATCCCTGCATGTTCATTGGCTCTGTAAAGAGCGCCAAACATGCAGGGAGGGGACCCGACTTCCCGCCCGACCAACCCGGAAATACTCGGTGAGCGCAGAGCATCTCGAGCAGTGAGATACTCGGGCAAGCACCGAGCAGTAGCGAGCATGCTCGCTCATCACTAGTTGTCATTAAGATTTAAAAAGAGAAAACACAGAAATGTGACAGCAAATGGCTTCACCCAACCAATAACCATGAGTGGAGAAAAAGTGTTTTTGTTATCATTCATTTTCTCTGAAACAAGGCCAAGAAAGCAAAAATTCTGCCGGTGTATGTAAACTTTTGAGCAGAACTGTATATGCGCCAGCCCCAGTGTCTCCTATTCTATATACTCCAGCCCCAGTGTCTCCTATTCTATATACTCCAGCTTCTTCTGTGATGTATATGCTCTAGCCCCAATGTATCCTGTGATGAATATACGCCAGCCCCAGTGTCTCCTATTCTATATACTCCAGCTCCAGTGTCTTCTGTGACGTAGCTAATGTGGCCCTAATGTCTCTTATGCAGAGGTGTCGCATGATAAAGCAGTGGGACACAAGCTCCCTGCCCTATCACTATCTCTTTCATATGCCACAGATCGCCATAGGCCTGCGGTTAACGAGATGTCAGCATACTCACGCAGGTGGCTCGATGACATCATTGCATCGCTCTGCTCTGCTGTCCCGCCATGGAAGAGGAGACAGAGGCTGTGATGTAGGGAATCAGGATTAAGTGAGAATAAACTTTATTTTTTTAAATAATCGGGCAGTGGAGCCATCCTACTATATATCTGGAGTAGTGGGTCCATCATACTACATATAGAGTAGTGGGGCCATTATACTATATGTATGTGGGGCAGTGGGACCATCATAGTATATACAGGTGCATCTCACTAAATTAGAATATCTTCAAAAAGTTAATTTATTCCAGTTCTTCAATACTGTTTCAGTATGCTCCACAATCATGAGGAAGACTGCTGACTTGACAGATGTCCAGAAGGCAGTCATTGACACACTCCACAAGCTCCTAGAGTTCCAATTTTCATTTGCAAATCAAGGTCCCAGAGTCTGGAGGAAGAGTGGAGAGTCCACAATCCAAGCTGCTTGAGTTCTAGTGTGAAGGCTCCACAATCAGTGATGGTTTGGGGGGCCATGTCATCTGCAGGTGTAGGTCCACTATGTTTTATCAAGACCAAAGTCAGCACAGCCGTCTACCAGGACATTTTACAGCACTTCATGCTTCCCTCTGCCGACAAGCTTTTTGGAGATGGAAATGTCATTCTCCAGCAGGACTTGGCCCCTGTCCACACGGCCAAAAGTACTAATACCTGGTTTACACACAACAGTATCACTGTGCTTGATTGGCAGCAAACTCGCCTGACCTTAACCCCATAGAGAATCTATTATAGAGAATCTATGGGGTATTGTCAAGAGGAAGATGAGAGACACCAGACCCAACAATGCAGATGAGCTGAAAGGCAGCTTTTTGTATTGAAGAACTGAAATAAATTAACTTTTTGATGATATTCTAATTTAGTGAGATGCACCTGTATATGGAGCAGTGGGACCATCATGCTATATATATGGAGGAGTGGGGGCATCATACTAAATATAGAGCAGTGTGTGTGTGTCACCCCAGGCCTGGATGCCACAAACAATAATCTGTTTCTGAAAGCAGGAGGGAGGTCCCCTGGTTAGGGACAATTAGCATACAGCACCTCCTGTCCCAGGCCTGCAGGGGGAGCTGGCTGCCCCTATAAAAGCTGGAACTGGGGGCAGGGTTAGAGAAAACTGGACGACCTAGCTCAGGAGTGAGACTAGTCCCAGAGAAGGAGGGACAGTTCAGCTGTAGCTGAGGAGTCTGTGAGGCAGAGGAGAAACTGCAAGCCAGGGACAGAGGCGACGAGAGCCGGTCCTGGAAGAGAACCAATCTACCGGACATTGGGGTCCGAGGCTGTCAGGGTTACAAGCTCAGCAGCAGAGAACCAACCTCCGAGGGATTTCAGGTCCCTTGGCCTAAGAAGCCTGGAGGCTCCGCCACACAGAGGGACCAGTACATCGAGGAGCAAGCAACAGGTACCCAAGGCCTGAGTCGCAAGCCATACAGGAGAGAAGTACACGGCCAGCTCAGGGACGTGGGCTATTACACCACGAAAAGGGGGATAGTCAGAAAGAGCATAGAGAGAATGGTAGGCCTACACACTCACCCTGACCAGTGGGGCTCGCCCGAATGCTCTCAGACACCCAGGCCCATTCCTAACCGGTACTGTTGGGTCATTAATAATATCTACAATAAAAACCCTGAACTGTTTGAAGCGGACTCTGAACTCTTACTATTGCGGCCTGCACTATCACCCCCAACATCCACCTACACTGCCCTGAGGCTACACTCTTCCCGTGGGGAGTTATCCTACCCCTGTGCTGCACACCAACACCAGCCTCAGCGGTCTGCCTTGCAGCGGCGGTTATCTCCAACCGCAATCCACGGGTGGCGTAGTCGGACATTCAAAACACTGATAAATAGACTGCCACCATTTGGTCTGACCACCCTGAGCCACGGGATCGGGTTGCCACTACTACCCCCATCAGCACCGTACACTAGAAGGCACGGTTCCGGGTACCCCACGGCCCAGGGGGCGAGTCAGCTTTGGCGTAGTCGGCAGAATTGTGACCAACCCGCCACAAACGGGTATTGCGTGCCTGGAAAAGACTCTATACATATCTGAGTGAAGTTTCCCGCCATTCGGGGCCATTTCCCGCCAATCGGAGTCGTTTCCCGCCATCGGGCGCCATCTTCGGGACGCCGCGCGGGAAGAAGAGGGGCGTGGACGTCCAAAAACGCGCGAGACCTGAAGCCCCGCCCTACGTTGAGACGCTGCGCAAGGTCCTGGAAGGAGATCCAGCGGATGCCGACGTCATCACCGAGCAACGCAAGGTCCTCGCCCAGAGCATCGCGAGCGGAGCCGCGGCCTACAGAAGAGGATCGCCAGAAGGTAGGCACGGTTAACTAGGGGGGAGGAAGATGTCGGACGCGGAGGGACCCTCTACCACCAGCGTAGCCGCTGCAGCTGTGATGCCATTTTCCATGCCCTATATTCATAGGCAGATTATAATGAGGGCAATCCGGGCGACCGCCCAGGGCCCCGAGCCTGCAGGGGGCACGCGGCTCCAGGCGGGGTGTCTAATGCCGGATTGCCCTCATTATATGTGCGGGCCGCCGCGGCACATAGCGGTAACAGTGGCGGGAAGGGGGGGGCCCGGACCGCTCCCCCAGCAGCGGCCGCCGCTACTTCTTCATCGACCGGGCCAGCACTGCAGCAGTTAACTTCCCTGTGCTGGCCCAGCCGCGTCACTGCTAGGAGACACGGCCCTGTGCGCGGCTGTGTCTCCTAGCTGTGACGTCACGCAGTGCTCCCCGGCCTGCAGTGCTGCACCGGAAAAGAGAGAGAGCAGGCAGGAGGAATGGAGCCGGGGGATGGTGAGTGTGTGTGTGTGTGGGCAGATGTGTGTGTGGGCAGGTGTGTGTGTGTTTGTGGGCAGGTGTCTGTGGGGGCAGGTGTCTGTGTGGGCAGGTGTGTGTGTGTGTATATGTGTGAGTATATGTGTGTGTGTGTGGGCAGGTGTGTGTGTGTTTGTGGGCAGGTGTCTGTGGGGGCAGGTGTCTGTGTGGGCAGGTGTGTATGTGTATATGTGTGTGTGTATATGTGTGTGTGTGTGTGTGTGGGCAGGTGTCTGTGTGGGCAGGTGTGTGTGTGGGCAGGTGTGTGTGTGTGTGTGTGGGCAGGTGTGTGGGCAGGTGTGTGTATATGGGTGTGTGTGTTTGTGGGCAGGTGTCTGTGTGGGCAGGTGTGTGTGTGGGCAGGTGTGTGTGTGTGTGTGGGCAGGTGTGTGTGTGTGTGTGGGCAGGTGTGTGTGTGTGTGTGTGGGCCGGTGTGTGTGTGTGTGGGCCGGTGTTTGTGTGTGTGTGTGGGCAGGTGTGTATGTGTGTGTGTGTGGGCAGGTGTGTGTGTGTGTGTGTGGGCAGGTGTGTTTGTGTGTGGGCAGGTGTGTGTGTTTGTGGGCAGGTGTGTGTGTGTGGGCAGGTGTGTATGTGTGTGGGCAGATGTGTGTGTGTGTGGGCAGGTGTGTGTGTGTGTCTGTGTGGGCAGGTGTGTGTGTGTATATGTGTGTGTGTGTGTGTGTGTGTGTGTGTGGGCAGGTTAGAAAGTCTTGCCCTGTTGAACACTACACCTGACTTGAGGCCACCACCTCTTGGTTGTCCAATGTTCTTGCCTCTCTAGGGCTCTTCTCAGATATTCATTATACCAGCTCCCCAGAATACCAAAGTTAGGGTGGGTGACCGCGAGCCCTGGTGGTGGTCATAACTGCGGCCACCCAGGGGCAATACTCCATAACAACAATCCCCTGAGGTGGTGTAGGATGTAAGGACCTATTCACACTACATTCAGTGCTGCATTCAGGTCTTTACACAAGGCTTAAAACTGAATCCCTGAAATTCAGGATTGTGCTGTCTGAAATGAGACATCTGAAAGCAGAGAAAATGGAGCCTAAAGATTCAGACTTTAGCCTCGGTTTGCCTTTGTTCAAATCAATGGCTATGTCAAGGCACATCTGAATGCCATTTTTCAGGGATTTAGATAGAAGCCTGGAAAGAGGAGATGAATGCATTGCAAAATTCAGTGTGAATAGACCCTTATATCTGGAGTCTTGATATTGATGCCACAAGCATTTTACTTGTTTTTAACTTAAAAAAAAATACACACACACAAAGTATACACACACGCACACACACACTATACATACACACACACTATACATACACACACATTATACACACACACACACTAAACATACACACACAGATGTGTATGTGGGCAGGTGTGTGTGTGTGGGCAGGTGTGTGTGTTTGTGGGTAGGTGTGTGTGTGTGTGATGTCTGTTTGTATGTATTTTTGTGTTTCAAATGTGTTTATGCGTGTCTGTATATGTTTGTGTGTGTGTATGACTGCATGTGGCCTCCTGCTGAGTATAGTTGGCGCCGTGCGTCCTCCTGATGTCTCTGGGGGGGCTCCGTGCAGCCTCCCGCTGTGTATAGATGGCTACGTGCGGCCCCCCGCTTTTCATAGACGGCGCCTTGTGGCCCCCCGCTGTGTATAGATGGGTACATGCGCCCCCCGCTGTGTATAGATGGCTACGTGCGGCCCCCCGATGAGTATAGATGTCGCCATGCGGCCTCCTGCTGTGTATAGATGGCTACGTGCGGTCTCCCGCTGAGTATAGATGGTGCTGTGCGGCCTCCTGCTGTCTCTGGGGGGAGCGCCGTGCGGCATCTATACTCAGCAGGAGGCCGCACGTAGCCATCTATACACGTATACTCAGCAGGAGGCCGCACGTAGCCATCTATACGGTGCCATCTATACACAGCGGGAGGCCGCACTGCGCCATCTATACACAGCGGGAGGCCGCACGGCGCCATCTATACACAGCGGGAGGCCGCACGGCGCCATCTATACACAGCGGGAGTCTCAGTGCTTTGCAAGAGCAGTCAATAAATTCTGCTTGACTAATTCTGAGCACCATAAAGTCTGGTTCGCTTCTAACCTGCTGTCTTCATTTTCAGCTTGCTGAATTCTAACTCATTTACTGTCATTCGAGACGATGCCTTTGCTGGTCTCTTTCACCTTGAATACCTGTAAGTGCTCCACTTAATGTCATATTTTTGATTCTGTTCTTCTTCATCTTTTGGCATGTGCAATTGTATGAGCAAGTATTCATATGAATTTACGACCTACTTAAACCTTTGAGGACCTTAAATTTTATTCAATCAAATTTTTTTCCAGTTTAAAACTATGGGACATATATGTGCCTTGGTCCTCAAAGGGTTTTTAAAGGGGCTGCAAACATAAATACGAAAAAAATAATTCAATTAGTGCTTTTTGTGTTCATTTAATTTTTATTTGAAGTCCATTTTTTTATATACCTTGAAATTAAGCCCTACCCCATGGAATGAAGCCCTACCTACATGACATCTGAGAGCTACATGGATCCCGCTTGTGAGGTGCCTGTGCCTGTCCGTCACTACTATTCAGTTTTAGGGTCCACTCACTAAGCCATATATTCTCTCATGCAAGAGAATAGGGCCAATTATGCTAATGACACTGGGCTCAAACTCTGTCAGAGCTTCAACTGAGTTGTGATCCGATTCTCTCGCAGCACAGATATGGAGAAGATGGAGAACTTAATTTCTCCATCTTCTCCATAGTCTCTGTGAGTGTTCATCGGACTGCACTTGGATGACATCCGATTGCAGTCCAATGTTTTACGTGCACCCATAGACTTGTATGGGTGCACATGGTCCGAATATCGAATGAGATTATTTTCTCATGCCAATAATCGCACTGTCCCATAGTATAACATAGGGCCGAGTCCTATCCGATAAAACATCACATAGCATTCGGCCGTGTTATACGACAGTGTGAGCGAGCCCTTAGAGTCAAGGAATATTTACATGCAGATGATGATATTACTCTCCAAGTGTATATTTTTTTAGGCGAGTTCATAGTAAATGCTTTGCATTTTTGACATGTGATCAACTAAAGAACAAGAAAGATTTAGGACCTCGCCTATAGAGAAACGGAAAATAGTTTGGAGGACTTGCATGTCCTTTTTTATTTATTATGAGAAAATCATAAAAGATCCTGTTTTTTAACCATGCTGTGACTTTCTGCTGAGGGAGAGGGAGAGAGCTGCCCTATTCAGAGTCTGTAATAAGACCTGCTGACAAAAGTGTTGAAGATACAGTCTAATGTGAATTAACAATGAAAAGAAGTTAATTTAACAAATGGCTTGTATTTTTTTTAATACAAACTTTTTTGTCTTTACAGCTCCTTTAAAGGGAATCTGTCATCAGGTTTTGCCACCTAATCTGAGAGCAGCATAATGTAGGGATAGAGGCACTGATTCCAGTAATGTGTCACTTACTGGGCTGCTTAGTGTTGTTTTGATAAAATCATTGATTTGTCAGAAGGTAATTATCACTAGATGACTAGTAAGTTCTGTAGGACCCCACCCCCATCACTGATCAGTAGATTTCTGTGTACACTGAGCATGGGCAGAAAGCTGCCAATCAGTGGTGTGGGTGGGGCTATACAGAGCGCAGCATTCAGAGAGCTGCTAGATCTGCAGCAGATAAAACGGTGATTTTCTCAAAATGACAACAAGCAGCTGAAAAAGTGACACATCGCTGGAATCAGGGTATCTGCCCCAATATTGTGCTGCTCTCAGATGAGGCAGCACAATTAATATTATGCCAAATTAATTTCCCGTGAACTATCACATGATCTATCACAGGGGATCATGTGACATGTCACGTGATAAATCAGGTGTGTGGAGGGGGCCCGCGCCTTCTAAACTGCCCGGGGCCCTTGCTACTCTTAATCCACCCCTGCCTATATCCCCGGAGCGGCCTGGCTGCCCCAGTATGCCGGCGAGTCGCATACCTTGGGCGACTTTAAAGAAAGGCTGTATAGCCTGTTCAAAGTTTATCCCCTGACAGAAGAACAGAAAGTAAGCATACTGATAGGGCAGTTAACTGGTGCGGCCCAGCGGGAGGTAAAGTCTTGGACAGCTGAGGAGAAAAGGACTGTAAGGGGGGTTCTGACCCGTCTACGGGACACCTTTGATACCCGTACCTCGGGAGAAATCAAAATGCGGTTCTATGGATGTAAGCAGCGAGCTCAAGATAGCATCCGAGATTATGCCCTAAATTTACAGGAAGCCTTGGGGGCAATTAAGCAAGCTGACCCTGGCAGCGTGCAGGATACAGATAAACTATTGACTGACCAGTTCATAGAAGGTCTGCTGTCCAGCGCCCACAGAACCCAGCTGCGCCTCATGGCCCTACAGAACCCCGATTTGACTTTTGCACAGTTCAAAGATAGGGCCATCCGGGAGCTCCGATAACCTGCACCTGGTGGCGCTGTAGCTTCCCGGCGCCCTGCCATCCCTTACCACCAGGGGGTGGCGCCCTATCCCGCAGACCTTGTGGGGGCTGATGCGCAGACTCTAAATCCATCCCTGCCTGCAAACCTGCACCATCAGGTCCAAGAACTAACAAAGAGTGTTGCTGCATTGACCACGACCGTACAGTCATTACAGATCGACCCGTCAGGACCAATCAAGCTGGCTTCCAGTCTGGAGGATGTCCCGTGGCGTCGACGGAGGAGAATCCCGTCGTTCAGAGGGAGGCCCGCCGATCATTACACTGAGGATGGACAGCCGATATGCCGCCGTTGCAGCCAGCCGGGACACGTAGCCAGGTACTGTACTTTAAATGGGTCCGACCTGGGGCAAAGGGCCAACCCCCAGGCATAAGGTCATCAGGCCCATCTATTTGGCGTGATAAGTACGTAGGGGGACACCCGGTTTTACCCGTAGTGCTGGACGGTATCCCCATGAGTGCACTGCTGGACACTGGGTCCCAAGTGACTACCATCCCCTATGTACTTTTCAAGCAGTACTGGAGTGACACTGATATAACTCGTTATCCAGACGATGACTTGCGCATCATCGCCAGCAATGGTCAACCCCTGCCGCAGGTGGGGTTCAGAGAGATGACCATTAAGATTGGTAAAGTTGAACTGCCGGCACAGGGAGTGATCATTGTGGACATTGACCGTCGAGAAAGTCACCCTAAAATAACCTTGGGTACTAATGTGATTGAAAATTGTCTTTCAGAAGCAATTGTAATTTTGCAGCAGGTGGCGATGAACGCGAGGTCCAGCCAACAGAGGGTCCTCCAGAAGGAGATAAGAGCCCTGATGAGATGGCAACAGGTAGAACTGTCTGGTGGTGAGATCGGTAGCGTGAGGATGAGCGACCCGTTCCCCATTGCCATGCCCCCCAAAAGTGAAATGATCTGGTGTCGGACTGCAATCGGGTTAAGAGGGAGAGACTACCAAGCCATGGTAGAACCCGTGTACTCAGACAGCAGGCCCACCATTTTGACAGCCCGGGGGGTGGTCGATGTCCGCCATGGAAGGGTGCCCGTCCGGATCTTAAACATTGGGGAAAGGGAAGTACACTTGCCCCGGTACGCTACACTAGCCAAATTGTATACTGTTGAACACAATGCTGTCAGGGCCATGGAACCCTTGCCTCCATCTCCCCAGGCGGAGGGTAATGGTTCCCAGAAACCCAAGGAGGACTGGTGCCAGAAACTCCACGTGGGTGCTGACTCCACTCCCTTGCACCAAAAACAAGGAGTCTACCGGGTGGTTCAAGAGTACGAGAGAATCTTTAGTAAGCACCCGCTAGACTTCGGCAGAGTGAAAGGGGTAGAACACCACATCCCCACGGGGAGCCACCCACCAATAAAAGAAAGATACAGACCTGTACCACCCCGCACACTATCAGAACGCAAAGGGCATGCTGAGAGAAATGAAGGAAGCCGAGGTCATTAGAGACAGTTGTAGCCCCTGGGCAGCCCCCTTGGTTCTGGTAAAAAAGAAAGACTGTACTATGAGAATGTGCGTGGACTATAGAGAAGTCAATCGTATCACCCATAAAGACGCATACCCGTTGCCTAGAATAGAGGAGTCTTTGGTCGCACTAAAATCAGCTAATTTCTTCTCTACTTTGGACCTTACTAGTGGGTACTGGCAGGTTCCTGTGGCAGAGGCTGATAAGGAGAAGACCGCCTTCACCACCCCGATGGGATTAAGTGAATTCAACTATATGCCGTTCGGGCTCTGCAACGCACCCGGGACCTTACAGAGGCTGATGGAATGCTGTCTAGGGCACCGAAACTTTGAGACGGTCCTACTTTACCTGGACGACGTGATTGTCTATTCGAAGACTTACGAGGACCATCTAAAGCACCTGGCCGAGGTGTTCGAGGCCCTGGCAGGCTTTGGCATGAAAGTGAAACCCTCCAAGTGCCATCTGTTAAAGCCGAAGGTACAGTACCTGGGACACGTGGTGAGTGCAGAAGGAGTAGCCCCCGACCCTGACAAAATCATGGCAATAAAGAACTGGCCAAGCCCCTCTAACATAAAAGAAGTGAGGCAGTTGGTCGGGTTGGTAGGCTACTACCGAAGGTTCATCCCCAGGTTCACCAAGATGGCAGCCCCTATGCAGGACCTCCTTATAGGACAATCTAAGACCAGAAGCCAAAAGCCACCCTTCAAGTGGGACAAGCCGGAAGAGGCGTCCTTCCGCCAGCTGAAGATGGCCCTCACGGGGGATGAGATCCTGGCCTACCCTGATTATGGCCAGCCTTTTATCCTCCACACAGACGCCAGTAATGTGGGGCTGGGAGCCGTACTGTCACAGAACCAACAGGGCAGAGAAAGGGTGATCGCGTACGCCAGCCGGAAGCTGAGGCCCACCGAGAGAAACGCGGAGAATTACAGCTCCTTTAAGCAGGAGTCCTTGGCAGTGGTGTGGGCCGTAACAGAATGTTTCAAGCATTACCTGGCCTCTGTGAAGTTCACTGTGTACACGGACAACAATCCGTAGACACATCTGGACAATGCGAGACTTGGTGCCCTAGAGCAGCGGTGGATGGCCCGGCTAGCAAACTATGACTTCACCATCAAGTACCAGGCAGGCCGAGCCAATGCCAATGCAGATGCCCTATCGAGAATGCCCCACTTGCCCGATAAGGGAGAAGATCCAGATGAGTTGGAGGAAATAGAGCTCCCTGCATTCCACCGGTACGGGGCCACTCAGTACTCCCACCGTGTAAGAGACAAAGACTTGACCACTGTCATGTTCAATCCCTTACCTCACCACGGCTGGGCTGAAATGCAAGATAGTGACCCTGCAATTCGCCTGGTGAAAGACCTGTTGACCCAGGCAGACGCTAGCCCTGGCTCGGACGCTCCAGAGGAAGCCAAGCAGTTATGGAAGGAGAAAAGCAGGCTATTCCTCTACGAAGGTAAGCTGTGCAGAAGGCTTGTCACCGGACGCACGAGCTGACCTGGCAGGTAGTGGTCCCGAGACGAGATGCAGCAATGGTCCTGGAGGCCTACCATGACAGAGCGGGACACTTCGGGTGGAAGAAACTGGAGTTCCTACTGAGAGAGCGGTTCTACTGGGTCGGAATGAGAGGGGCCATAGAGAAGTGGTGCAGGGACTGCGGCCCATGTAACCTCAGAAGGAAGGATGGTACCAGCCAGAAGACGCCTTTGATGCCCATCGTCACCAGGCAGCCTCTTGGGCTGGTAGCTCTGGACCATGTGAAACTGGCTCCAAGCCGGTCGGGCTACGTCTATGCCCTGACAATAGTGGACCACTATTCCCGGTTCCTGGTGGTGGTTCCTGTTAAAGACTTGACAGCCCAAACAGCGGCCAGAGCCTTCCAACAACACTTCTGCCATCCACACGGGTATCCGGAGCAGGTCTTGACAGATCAAGGTCCAGCGTTTGAGGCTGAAATCTTCCAGGAGTTCTGCAACCTCTACGGCTGTAAGAAGATTCGGACAACGTCTTACCACCCACAAACCAACGAGCTGTGTGAGAAAATGAATATTATCGTCATTGATCTCCTCAAAACGTTGCCCCTGGAAGAACGCAGCCTGTGGCCGGAGAAGCTGCCAGACCTGATAGACTTATACAACCATATCCCGGTGAATGCTACAAATTGCACCCCGGCTTACCTGATGAGGGCAAGACCAGGTAAGCTGCCGATAGACCTGGAGATGGGAGTCCTCCCCACCTCCCCAGACGCGGACTGGGATACGGAACGGCGGCTACAGTACAAGAAGGTACAGGAGAGTGTGGAGAGGAGTCTGGCTCAAGCGAGAGAAAAGCAAGAGAGGCTCTTCAACCAACACGCCCCTGCTGGTCTCCTGGAGCCTGGTGAGCAGGTCCTGAAGCGGAAGAGAAGGCTTCACAAGCTAGATGACCAGTGGGAGAGCGACCCGTACACAGTACTGCAGTCCAACCACAACAACCCGAAGGTATGTGTAATTACCAAGGATGGAGGAGAAACCACTAGCACCGTCTCCAGAGACCACCTAAAAAGGTGCCCCAAGCAACTACAGAGTGCAGGAGAAGATCAAGATGACCTTGAACCCGCAGAAGACAAGAAAGAAATGATCAGCACAGTTCTTGGAGAGTTCCCCCGGTCCTGGACTCGGATAAATGATGCAATAGTGGTACCCGTCCTACACTTCCTTCAACCAACCCAGCAGGAACCTACAGGAGAGCAGGAGGAATCAGAAGACCAAGCAGCCCTAGAGGCAGAAGAACCCATGCCAGCAGCCCAGGAGAGTCAACCCTCTGGTAACAGTGAGCCTGCCATACCTGCGGTAAGCCAAAGGACCCACAGATAGCTGCCTGCACTGCCTGTAAACCCAGCTAGTAGCTGTACCCTGAATGCTAGTGGGGAAAGTCAGGTTAGAACACCACCAGACAGAGGGTTACGCAGGTCAACCCGGAGCACTAGGGGGCAAATACCAGCTCGCTGGAAGATCTAAATGCTGTATATTGTAAATGTTTTATGTTTGTTGCCTGGTTGCTAATTATGTTTTTCCAGTCTTTCTAGTTCATGGACTAACAGGTTATGGACGCTGAATAACCGGAACTGTCTTGTAGATAGTTGCACTTGGTGCCCTCTTTCGAAGATGGCCACGGAAGAAAAATCTGTCCGGTGTGGCCTCCTTGTGGCCCAAAGTAGAGAGCTCAGCCTTGTCGCCACGCCCAAGGCGAGGAACTTGGGGTTTATGGAAACAGGTCCCCACACCGTGGAAAACTTCACACCTTGTTGGGTGACATGGACACCCGGTCACGGAAGCGCCGTGACCTCAAGGACAAAATATACTTGTATATATGTTATGTTGTCATTTATACCCTGTATTTGTGTTTCCTGTTTAGTCCGGAGTACTAAATTTTACTAGGGGAGAATGTGTCACCCCAGGCCTGGATGCCACAAACAATAATCTGTGTCTGAGAGCAGGAGGGAGGTCCCCTGGTTAGGGACAATTAGCATACAGCACCTCCTGTCCCAGGCCAGCAGGGGGAGCTGGCTGCCCCTATAAAAGCTGGAACTGGGGGCAGGGTTAGAGAGAACTGGAAGACCTAGCTCAGGAGTGAGACTAGTCCCAGAGAAGGAGGGACAGTTCATCTGTAGCTGAGGAGTCCGTGAGGCAGAGGAGAAACTGCAAGCCAGGGACAGAGGTGACGAGAGCCGGTCCTGGAAGAGAACCAATCTACCGGGCATTGGGGTCCGGGGCTGTCAGGGTTACAAGCCCAGCAGCAGAGAACCAACCTGCGAGGGATTTCAGGTCCCTTGGCCTAAGAAGCCTGGAGGCTCCGCCACACAGAGGGACCAGTACAGCGAGGAGCAAGCAACAGGTACCCAAGGCCCTAGTCGCATGCCATACAGGCGAGAAGTACACGGCCAGCTCAGGGACGTGGGCTATTACACCACGAAAAGGGGGATAGTCAGAAAGAGCATAGAGAGAACGGTAGGCCTACACACTCACCCTGACCAGTGGGGCTCGCCCGAATGCTCTCAGACACCCAGGCCCATTCCTAACCGGTACTGTTGGGTCATTAATAATATCTACAATAAAGACCCTGAACTGTTTGAAGCGGACTCTGAACTCTTACTATTGCGGCCTGCACTATCACCCCCAACATCCACCTACACTGCCCTGAGGCTACACTCTTCCCGTGGGGAGTTATCCTACACCTGTGCTGCACACCAACACCAGCCTCAGCAGTCTGCCTCGCAGCGGTGGTTATGCCTGACCGCAATCCATGGGTGGCGTAGTCGGACATTCAAAACACTGATAAATAGACTGCCACCATTTGGTCTGACCACCCTGAGCCACGGGATCGGGTTGCCACTACTACCCCCATCAGCACCGTACACTAGAAGGCCTGGTTCCGTGTACCCCACGGCCCAGGGGGCGAGTCATGTGCAACAAATTATACATACACATATGGGGCAGTGGGGCTTCATACTATATACAAGTGCTTCTCACAAAATTAGAATATCATCAAAAGTTAGTTTATTTCAGTTCTTCAATGCAAAAAGTGAAACTCCTATATTATGCAGAGTCATTACACACAGAGTGATCTATTATATAGAGTCATTACACAGAGGGATCTATTATATAGAGTCATTACACACAGAGGGATCTATTATATAGAGTCATTACACACAGAGGGATCTATTATATAGAGTCATTACACACAGAGGGATCTATTATATAGAGTCATTACACACAGAGGGATCTATTATATAGAGTCATTACACACAGAGGGATCTATTATATAGAGTCATTACACACAGAGGGATCTATTATATAGAGTCATTACACACAGAGGGATGTATTATATAGAGTCATTACACACAGAGGGATCTATTATATAGAGTCATTACACACAGAGGGATCTATTATATAGAGTCATTACACACAGAGGGATCTATTATATAGAGTCATTACACACAGAGTGATCTATTATATAGAGTCATTACACAGAGGGATCTATTATATAGAGTCATTACACACAGAGGGATCTATTATATAGAGTCATTACACACAGAGGGATCTATTATATAGAGTCATTACACACAGAGGGATCTATTATATAGAGTCATTACACATAGAGGTATTTATTTTAAGTGTTTATTTCTGTTAATGTTGATGATTATGGCTTACAGCCAATGAAAACACAAACGTCATTATCTCAGTAAATTAGAATACTTCATAACAACAGCTTGAAAAATGTTTTTAAAATCAGAAAAGTTGTCCTACTGAAATGTATGTTTAGTAAATGCCCTCAATACTTGTTCGGGCTCCTTGTGCATCAATTACTGCATCAATGCGGCAATGTGGCATGGAGGGATCAGCCTGTGGCACTGCTGAGGTGTTATGGAAGCCCAGGTGGCTTTGATAGCAGCCTTCAGCTCATCTGTATTGTGGGGTCTGGGGTCTCATCTTCCTCTTGACAATACCCCATAGATTCTCTATAATAGATTTTCTATGGGGTAAAGGTCAGGCGAGTTTGCTGCCAATCAAGCACAGTGATACTGTTGTGTGTAAACCAGGTATTGGTACTTTTGGCCGTGTGGACAGGGGCCAAGTCCTGCTGGAGAATGACATTTCCATCTCCATAAAGCTTGTGGGCAGAGTGAAGCATGAAGTGCTGTAAAATGTCCTGGTAGACGGCTGCGCTGACTTTGGTCTTGATAAAACACAGTGGACCTCCACCAGCAGATGACATGGCCCCCCAAACCATCACTGATTGTGGAGACTTCACACTAGACCTCCAGCAGCTTGGATTGTGGCCTCTCCACTCTTTCTCCAGACTCTGGGACCTTGATTTCCAAATGAAATGCAAAATTTACTTTCATCTGAAAACAACACCTTGGGCCACTGAGCATCAGTCCAGGTCTTTTTCTCTTTGGCCCAGGTAAGACGCTTCTGGCGTTGTCTATTGGTCATGAGGGGCTTGACACAAGCAATGCGACACTTGTAGCCCATGTCCTGGATACATCTGTGTGTGGTGGCTCTTGAAGCAATGACTCCAGCAGCAGTCCACTCCTTGTGAATATCCCCCACATTTTTGAATGGCCTTTTCTTAGCAATCCTTTCAAGGCTGCGGTTATCCCAGTTGCTTGTGCACCTTTTTCTACCACACTTTTTCCTTCCATGTCCATTAATATGCTCGGATACAGCACTCTGTGAACAGCTGCTTCTTTAGCAATGACCTTTTGTGGCTTACCCTCCTTGAGGAGTGTGTCAATGACTGCCTTCTGGACATCTGTCAAGTCAGCAGTCTTGCCCATGATTGTGGAGCCTACTGAAACAGACTAAGGGACCTTTTTAAATGCTTAGGAAGCCTTTGCAGGTGTTTCTTGTTAATTCGAATTTACTGAGATAATGACTTTTGTGTTTTCATTGGCTGTAAGCCATAATCATCAACATTAGCAGAAATAAACACTTAAAACAGATCACTCTGTTTGTAATGACTCTGTATAATATATGAGTTTCACTTTTTGGATTTAAGAACTGAAATAAATTCACTTTTTGATGATATTCTAATTTTCTGAGAAGCACCTGTATGTAGCAGTGCGGCAATTATACTATATACAGTCAGGAGAATAAGTACTTGATATACTGACAATTTCGAAAGTTTTTCCACCTACAAAGAATGAAGAGGTCTGTTTTGTTCTACTTAACTGCTGCAACTTGGACCTTTAACAGGATTTATATTTCACGTATGAGAAAGCATACTATGTGTATTTGGCAGATTAACTCAGGAATGCTTATGATAAACTGAATACATGGATTGGAGTCCTATTTGTATACAGAATATTGACTATTAATGCTGGCAGAGTAAGTCTTAGGCTATATTCACACTAGGTGTTTTTTTTCTGCAGCAAAACATAATCTCTTGGCAGGAAAGAAGTAGTGTCAAAAACGCATTTTTTGGTGTGTTTTTTGCAGTGGTTCTTGGTGCATTTTTGGTGCGTTTTTCAGGATCCCAAAGTTCAGCTTTGCTTCCACCATAGACACATGAAAACAGGTCACCATTGCAAGACATATGTTCATGAAAAAGTACACATTACAAATGTAACAGGGGGGGGTGGGGGGTGAATTGGTCTGGAATGGTTTATCTAAGACCCTGGCAGTGCATTGAATTTGTAGGACACTATTTACTTTCACATTATGGTTTGCCATTGAGTTGCTCAGGCATTGTTCATTTTCACACCTCCCTGGGCCACAGGTGTTGTTCAATCTCACACTTAGCTCAACCAATGTTTACTTTGTAGGCATCACTAATTTAATTAAACTGTAATAATCCAAGCTGCTATCTCAGGTGACCAAGACAAGATGGTTTAAACTTGGGAAAATCACAAGAATAAATGTGTGTCACATACTTGCTTTTTTCACTAAAAACGCAGCAAAATGTTCACACTAGGCTTTTTTTCAGCATTTTTTTCCACCACCCTTTTTTTAATGGGTGAAAAACGCTGAAACAAGTGACATACTCTATTGCAAAAAGCCATGGAAAGCACAAAATACTGAGGACAAATAAGCAAGCTTTGTGCATGAGATTTCGGAAATCTCATAGACTTTGTTGGTACTGTAAAACGCAGCTGAAAATTTGCATAAAAAAGCCCGCTAAAAAAACGTCTAGTGTGAATATAGCCTTGTATAACAGTTTGCCAATGAGTTAGGATATATGACCATGATGCAGAAATGCTGCTGATTTTTCCTAAGCGTTTCTGCATCTCCCTGGGTTGTCAAGCGCTTTGCCAAGTGATTTTAGCATCACTCGGATCACGGTGCTGTAAAAGGACCTTCCATGACGTCATTTAGTCATGTGACAGGTCACTCGACCTCCGATGTCAGCGGTCGCGTGACCTGTCACATGACTAAATGGCGTCATGGAAGGTCCTTTTACCACCGCGAGCAGCCGAAGAGCCAGCAGCACCGCCGGGAGCAGACAGGGGCCATCAGAAGGTAAGTATATGTTTATTTTTTATTTTAATTCTATTTAACTACAGGTACTATGGTACCCGGGTCTGGAGGAGAGTCTCTTCATCTCCAGACCCGGGTACCATCCACGCATTGAGTCGCATAATATCCACATGTGTATTTGTAGTCATGCGGATGTTATGCGTTCCAATGCAAGTCAATGGCGGCTAAATCGCAGCGACTCTGCAGAATTAAAGGACGTGCTGCGGATTTTTCCGCAATGATAATCCGCAGTGGAAATCTCTGCAGCATGTGCACAGCACATGCGGATTATCATTGGGGACCATTGCAGACCTATCACCAAGCGTTTTTTAAGTGTTTCCACGGCTGAAGTTACCCTGCAGAAACGCCTAAAAAACGCATAGTGGGCACACAGCCTTAAAAGTTCTATGGTGAAGAAAAACACGTGAGATAATAAATGCGAAATATACAATATTTCCCATAATATGACTGAGGATATTTTTAGGGTGTATTCACTGTTTTTTCTTCTGCAGCAAAAATGCTGTGTTTTACAGTACCATCTTAGTGAATGACATTTCTGAAATCTCATTCACATGCTGTTTTTTTTCCATTTTTTTTAAATCTGCAGCTTGTCAAGTCTTTCAGAGGTTTTGCAGCATTTTTCACCCATTCAAATGAATGGAAAAAAAAACCACAAGTAAAAACACCTGAATTTTAAGCAGCGTTTTTCCTGCCTCCTTTGATTTTTGAGGTAGAAAAAAAATACTGCCAAAATCCAACTTGTGAACACACCTTTATCCTGGTTGTGTTCTAATTGGATATAAAATAGAACGGCCATGATAACATGGGTAGTTAATTGTATGGTGTTTTCACTTTATATAATACCAGGCCGCATTCTATTTGCGCAGAGCTGCTCCGTGAAGATTCTATCACAAGATTCCGTGATGACATCACAGGTGATGGTGACATCACTGCTCACAGTCGCTATATATACAATGCACATAGGCTCACCCGTGCCTTTCTTGGCTCTATAGTGACTGATAGCACTTGCAGTTTTTCACTATGGCTGGAATTGTTTTGGACATTCCTCAGGTAAAAGCACTATTGTTGATCCTTATGATCAATCGTCCTAACAGTGTGCTTCTACCACCCGATGGCGTCCTCAGCTTCACTCACCGGCTGGTGATGGAGCTAGTAAAGGATTGCCTGACCAAACACCGACAACGTCGTCTAACGTCAGACTATCTGAAGGATTTACTTCAGAACATCAGGACATTACTACACCAGGTAAGTGGCGGACACTCTGCACAGAACATCTCAATATTAACAGATAATAATGGAGGGATAGAAGCTTTTTCTTCTAATATATCGTATTTTGCAGACCATAAGACTCACCAAAAATTTTTGGGAGGTAAATAGGAAAAACATTTATTATAATAAAATGGGGGTCTGTCTTATAGTCCTGTCTTATAGTCCGAATTTTCGGTTGCTTACTGAGGGGGGTGGTGGCAGTGGAGCGAGGTCACAGGAGGCAGAGTCGCTGCTGCAGGAAGTTGGCAGAAGGAGTGGGGCACTGCTGCGGGCCCCAAGCTGGGAGGAGCGGGGTGTCCAGAAGGTGCGAGGCTGCGGGCCCTGGGCTTCAAGGAAATGTTAGCGGTAATTCAGGAGGGGAGGCCCTGCTCTGCTTATTGATTTCTCTGCAGTGGGCTTCAAGAAGTAGGCTGCTGGAGATGGCCAATATGCAGATTGAGATCTCAGCTCCTCATTGAGCCGAGATCTAAATCTGCACATGCACTGCCTCCAGCGGCCATTTGCCTGAAGCCCACCGCCAGAAATTCAATGGGCAGAGCGGGGACTCCCCTCCTAAATCACCGCTAACATTTCCTTGAAGCCCAGGGCCCGCAGCCTCGCATCTCCTGGATACCCCGCTCCTCCCAGCTCGGGGCCCGCAGCAGCGCCCCACTTCTACTGCCGGCTTCCTACAGCAGTGACCCTACCTCCTGTGACCTCACACCACCACAGCCACCCCCCTGGTAAGCTACATTCAGACAATTATTATTATTAATAATCTGTCTGATATGCTGGGGTGGAGAGTTCCAGAGTAGGGGGATGCACGGGAGAAATCTTGTATGCGATTGTGGGAAGAGGAGATAAGAGGGGAGTAGAGAAGAAGATCTTGTGAGGATCGGAGGTTGCGTGCAGGTAAGTACCGGAAGACTAGGTAACAGATATATGGAGGAGACAGGTTGTGGGTGGCTTTGCATGCCAAAGTTAGGGTCTTGAACTGGAGTCTCTGGGTAATGTGGAGCCAGTGAAGGGATTGGCGGAGCGAGGGGAGAAGCCAGGGAATAGCGGGGGGACAGGTGGATTAGTCAGACAGCAGAGTTTAAGATAGATTGGAGGGGTGCGAGAGTGTTAGAAGGGAGGTCAAACATTTTGGAAAAAAAGGCATCTTATAGTCCAAAAAATACGGTAAAACACAACGAGTCCCCAAATACAGTATGTAGTCATTGTATCTGCAGACAGAGAACCGATGTCACATACAATTTCCGCCTCCATTCTGACCGCTCTCATCTCAAAATTCTCCTTTCCATTTTTCCTTCTTTATAGGCTGAAGAAAGATCTCAGACTGAAGATTTGGCTGTCTTTAAAGAACTGGCCGAAAAAGTCCTGTCTATACTAGAACGCTCATTGGAACGCCCGGTAAGGATCAATATTAATAGACGCATCTTAATCCACCGTATCTGAGGAGACTTTCTGAGAAAAGGTCTGAAGATGGCGCGGGATTTGTATCGTTACAATTGGAGCATCTGTAAATGTTGGTTTAGTCCTTCATGATTTATGTATTTGGTGATTTAGTGAAATCTTCCACATATTAATTATATATATTATATCTATCAGGAAACAACAGGAGGCGACGCCAAATATGGGCAAAATGTGACCCCGAAAATCCCTGACCCTAATAGGAGTCAGCCGGAGCTGAACAGCGATCTGATTACAGGTGAGCGATCACTCGACCTTCTACAAGGAATGTCCAGATATTACAGAGGACGGAGGATAATGTTAGATTTACTCTCTACTCTGTGTAATGGGAACCTGGCAGCACATTGTTACATATAGAAGTAGTGGTGTGACGGTATAGGCCATTGTCCCCTAATAATAATTGTTTGTAGAAATCCAATGTGCCAGTCAGGAGAAATGTAAAGTAGACACCATATACAAATCAGAATGGAAGTGCGCTGGGGGCGTGAAAGAAGAAATCCAAGTGCAGTGACACGCCCCCAGTGCACTTCCAGGCTAATTTGCAAATCTCTCCTATGTTTCAGCTCTCTTACCATCACTCGTATGTGCAGCGTGGGTGGGGGCTTCCTCATTCATGTGATGGAGGGTCCATTCTGCAGTGCTATAGCAAGTAACATGAAATAAATTAAATTTAAATTGCATTACTGCTCTAGAAAATGGGAAAAAACTAAGATACTGAGCACATAATTTGGCCAATTCATGAATGCCCAGCAGCCAATAACAAGGCGATCTTTTTGTTGGAATCCTCTCCTAATTTGAATCCTCTCCTAGGCTGAAGCCTACATTTATATGGGTAGGTAGGATCCTGTTGTAATTAAAACCACCCCGGGCTGATGGGTGGAGATAGGTTCCCAGCAAAAAAGGTCGCCTTGCCGTGACTGCTGGGCATGCACCGAGCAAAAGAAGGTCGCCTTGCCGTGGCTGCTAGGCATGCACCCAGCAAAAGAAGGTCGCCTTGTCGTGACTGCTGGGCATGCACCCAGCAAAAGAAGGTCGTCTTGCCGTGACTGCTGGGCATGCACCCAGCAAAAAAAAAGGTCACCTTGCCGTGGCTACTTGGCATGCACCCAGAAAAAGAAGGTCGCCTTGCCGTGGCTGCTGGCCATGCATGAATTGGCCAAATTATGCGCTAAGTATCTTCCTTTTATCCTATTTTCTACAGCAGTAATGCAATTCAAATTTCATTTATTTCATGTTTACATGCTATAGCATTACAGAGTGCAACTTTGTTAGTTATGTATTTGGATGGCTACTCTTAGTATGCACCTGTTCACACCCATTTTCTTTTCGGAAGTGATGGTCAGTCTTTTGTTATTTATGAAGGGGTTCCTCCATCATTTACATTACATTTATCTATGGATTCCCCGTATATTCTCATATTTAGAATCCCCATATAACGAGTATTAATCCCATTTACAGACATCTTGTCATTTCTCCGTTATATTGCTGTATTATCTATGTAGGAATAATATCCTCTAATACATTTCATTTCTTCATCATTATTTTAGAAACAACTGAGCTGTCGAATCCTAACAATGGAATTAGTGAGATCCCGGAGATCCAAGAATCCGTAAGTATCATAGAGGGGGATGCGTGTGTGTCATCAGATCATGGGGTGTGAATAACTCGTCCAGTATTATCCCCCATACAACCATGGGACGTCTCTATTCTAAGTGTAGATGACCCTATGGTGTTAATTACATTTGAATTACAGGGAATCTGTCACCAGGTTCATGCTATTTGGTCTGAGAGAAGCATGATGCAGGGACAGAGACCTTGATTCCATGTGTTGATTACTTTACTCGGTGGAACAGTTGTGATAAAATCACTATTTTTTTCTGCTGCAGAGCTCTGAATGCTGAGTCTTGTATAACCCCGCCCACACCATTGATTGGCAGCTTTCTGTGTACACTGTGCATAGGCAGAAAGCTGCTAATCAGTGGTGGAGGCAGGGGTACAGAGCAATAGGACTACCTGGCTAGACAGATAGTCTTCTAGTGATAATCTACTGATTTTATTGAAACAGCCACACACAGCCTAGTAAGTAACACATCACTGGAATCAGGGTCTCTGCCCCTACATCATGGTGCTTTCAGAATACATAGCAAACACCTGGTGACAGATTACCTGTAAGTCCACCTCTGTGTGATCTCCCACATTATCCAGAATGTTATAGTAATGTATGATGACCGTTGCAGGGCGGCTCCAGGATTTCGTGGGCCCTGGGCGAAAGAGTCTCAGTGGTCTCTTTAACACATACCACGATTCATGATGCACAGATACCGCAGATAAATATATATATAATATATATATATATATATATATATATATATATATATATATATATATATATAGTACAAGCCCGAAGATTTCACTTCTTACATTACATGAGCGATATCTATTGTAAATTCCACAATAACTCAGAAAGCGGCGAATTCTCACAGCTCACAGTGCAGACCGGACAGTAATGTCCTCCACACAGTATAATGGCAGCACATAGTCCTCTATACCGTATTATGAGCTCCATATATTGCTCCATATAGAATAATGGACCCCATAAAATGCTCAACGCAGGCTGTGCCCCCATATAATGCCCCATGCAGGCTGTGACCCCACACATAATGCCCCATGCAGGTTGTGCCCCCCACATAATGCCCCATGCAGGCTTTGACCCCCCACATAATGCTCCATGCAGGCTGTGACCCCCACATAATGCCCCATGCAGGCTTTGACCCCCCACATAATGCCACATGCAGGCTGTGCCCCCCCCCCACATAATGCCCCATGCAGGATGTCCCCCTCCCATATAATGGCCCATGCAGGATGTCACCCCCCATATAATTCCCCATGCAGAATGTCCCTCCCACATAATGCCCCATGCAGGCTGTGCCCCCCACATAATGCCCCATGCAGGCTGTGCCCCCCCACATAATGGCCCATGCAGGATGTCACCCCCCATATAATTCTCCATGCAGGATGTCCCCTCCACATAATGCCCCATGCAGGATGTTCCACCCCACATAATGCCCCATGCAGGATGTCCCCCACATATAATGTCCCATGCAGGATATCCCCCCACATAATGCCCCATGCAGGATGTCACCCCCCATATAATTCCCCATGCAGGATGTCCCCCCCACATAATGCTCCATGCAGGATGTCCCACCCCACATAATGGCCCATACAGGATGTCACCCCCCATATAATGCCCCATGCAGGATGTCACCCCCCCATATAATGCCCCATGCAGGATGTCCCCCCAACACATACTGCCCCATGTAGGATGTCACCTCTCACCCCATATATTGCCCCATGCAGGATGTCACCTCTCACCCCATATAATGCCCCATGCAGGATGTCACTTCTCCCCCCATATAATACCCCATACAGGATGTCACTCCCCCCATATAATGCCCCATGCAGGATGTCACCCCCCATATAATGCCCCATGCAGAATGTCACCTCTCACTCCATATAAAGCCCTATGCTGGATGTCACTTCCCCCCCCATATAATGACTCATGCAGGATGTCACTTCTCCCCCTCATATAATACCCCATGCAGGATGTCACCCCCCTATATAATGCCCCATGCAGGATGTCCCCCCCATATAATGCCTCATGTAGGATGTCACCTCTCACCCCATATAATGCCCCATGCAGGATGTCACTCCCCCCCATATAATGCCCCATGCAGGATGTCACTTCCCCCCCCCCATATAATACCCCACGCAGGATGTCCCTACCCCCCCCATATAATGCCCCATGCAGGATGTCACTTCTCCCCCCATATAATGCCCCATACCTCCATACATAAAAAAAAAAATCAAATGCTCACCTCACTACTCACCAGCTGTGGAGAGGTAAGTATTGTGCCGGCCGTGGTCCTGGGCAAGCATTGGGGGGGGAGCAAGGCCCACTAGCTGGCGCTGGCACCACTCTCCTCTGCTCACCGGTCCCATAGCGTGCCAGGGTGCCCGACAACAAGTGGGCCCCTCGCCTACTCAGGGCCCCGGCACTTGCCTGGGTGTGCTGGGTGCTAGCGCCAGGTCTGCCCAGCGTCCGGTTTGTATCCTCCCAACATCATATCAGTGTAAATCATCTGGGACATAATATGGGGGGAGAAGTTTTTGCATCTGTAACTTTTTTCCTGCATCTTCAATAAATCAGTATTATTTCTTATTCTTTTATAGAGCGTGATGGATTCATTGGTTCCGGTGAGAAAGCCGCATATGAGCGACTATGAAACTTCCAAACTCATCAGCAGTGGAAATTTTGGGTGAGATTTCTGTTGCCATAATCCACATTTCTCAGGGTTCCCTATGACAATGCTTCTGCCCCTGCACTCTGCCATTCAGTGTTATCATAGGGAAATTATATGATCTGTAGCAAATCAAACTGTAAGGAAAGCGATTTAAATAATATAATTACATATAATATAATATATAATAATATAATATTATTACATTCGCCTGTGCTAGACCCTCATCTGTTCTTATGCTGCCTCCTCCACCTGAGCTTTTCTGCTCTCCACTCTGATCTTTGTTTTGATGGGGGGGCTCCATTATGAAGCTGATCAGAGAAGTTGGCTACACATGGTCACATGAAGGGTGACACCATACTGACGTCAATGACATCTACACCCTCCACCATGACCATGTGGGCCCAATCACTGGCCTCAGCAGCAGAAGAGAGCCCTGGAGCACATTCATTTTGGACCAATTTTATTTGCACTAAATTGTATTTGGTCAGTTATAGCGAATCTGCCCAAAGAGAATTTCGATAGATTCTCGTATCTATACTGTGACCTGGGTGATGGCTCCGGCAGAAGTGGCATTGTGGAGACCTCCCATAGGTGATCTATGTAGTGCTATTTTATGTATTTCTAGATGTGGATTTATAGTGGCGGCCAGACTTCTAGTATTAAACATATGCAAATTGTCTCTTCAGAGAGGAAGCAAACTAGAACTCCACCTATAGGAAGTAGCAATCCTAAAAGTCAATATCGACCCTTTAACAAGCCTTGTCACATGACTTAGGATAATAGCCAAAACCAAAATCTCAATTTGCAGGAACTGTGTTCTGGGGTACTGCCCCTCTTCAGTGCAAAGTGTGAGATATGGTTTGACTGGGTGAGAGGTGTCTGACCGGTATCCAAGGGGTTGACGTTTCTCCTTGCGGACATGAGGAGACTTTTAAGCCGCAATGCTCCTCTGGGAAATAGGATTGCTACTTCCTATAGGTGGCACTAGGGTGCTAGTTCTCTTCCTCTCTGAAAAGAGACAATTTGCATATTTCCCAGAAGAGCATTGCAGCTTAAAAGTCTCCTCACCTTGACATGCTTAACATGGCTTTTTCCGCAAGGAGAAACGTTACCGCTTGGATCCCGGTCAGATGCCTCTCACCCAGCCAAACCATATCTCACACTTTGCACTGATGAGTGCTTGTACCCCAAAACATAGTGTTCGAAAATGAGATTTTGGTTATGGCTATTATTCCATGTCATGTGATAAGGCTCGTTAAAGGGTCGATATTGACTTTTAGGATTACTACTTAATATAAGGGGCACTAGAGTTCTAGTTCTCTTCTTCTCTGAAGATACAATTTGCATATTTCCCAGAGGATTATTGAGGCTTAAAAGTCTCCTCACCTTGACAAGCTTAACATGTCACTCTCCGCAAGGAGAAATGTTACCCCTTGGATACCAGTATTAAACATATAATGATTTCTATAGATGGATTATTAATAAGGATTTATTATAACCGATGGATTCTCCTTCTCTCCAGGGCCGTCTACTTAGTGCATCATAAAGACTCACACCAGACCTTTGCTATGAAGAAAATGGCTAAGCGGAACCTAAATACTGCACAGAGATTGGAATGGGCCTTTCTGGAGAGGGACATCTTAACATTTGCTGATTGTCCCTTTGTGGTCTCCATGCTCTGCTCCTTTCCAACTAGATCTCACCTGTGCATGGTCATGGAGTATGTAGGAGGTAAGACACATCTATTGTATTATATTCAGCCCATGTCTGCTTTCATCTTATCACTGCTCATATCATTAGGACATTGTTGGTTACTTCCCCACAGAGCATTTACTATAGGTTATCTATTACCAAGATGCTCGTAAATTCATTGATCTTGGTGCAGGGGCGCTATGGGGCTCATCAGTCGGAGGGGGTCTGTCGACGCTCGGCAGTGGGCAGCATCCCTCCACCTGTCATCACAATTTCAGCGGTATTTGCTTCTTCAAGGAGGTGGGGCTGGTGGGGGCAAAAATACTGAGTAGGTGGCTAGTAGGGGCCAAAATACTGAAAGGGGGCCGTATGACTAGATATGGGGGGACTGTGAATGCTGAGTGGAGGTCATCATATTAAGTGGGGTGCTGTGGGGGTCCTCACTCTATATGGAGGCCCCCATTCTGTGTGGGGACATCATACTGAGTGGGGAGTTATGCGGACCATTATATTGTGTGAGGGACTGTGGGAACCATTATCCTGAGTGCGAGGGTTGCTGTGGGTGCCATCACACCGAATAGGGGGTTGTGGCTGGCCTCCTTCTAAGTGGTGGCCTCCTTAGGAGGATTCACTGTGGGGATACCATACTCATTGAGTGTGGGTGTGGGCATTTTTGGGAGCATCATACTCTAAAATGGCCATAAAAGTTGTATTGCTGGTGAGAACACCAAGCTGCTTCAACAGGGATATAAATATATTTATTTTTTATTTTTTAGGGTGGGGGGCAATTACAACTTTTGATATGGGGTCTTGTGATTTCTATGTACGCCACTATCTGTGTGATCTCCCCAGGATGTTTCCGCTCACTGCTCATTATACATCATGGTTATCTGCTCGTGGTATATCATGGTTATCTTCTGTATAAACCCCTCACCGGTCATATTTCCTTTCTTCTATAGGTGGAGACTGTGGGACCCTTCTAAGCACCAGGGGTCCTTTCTCTGTCCCCATGGCCCGCTTGTACTTTGCAGAGGCGGTACTTGCCGTGGAATACCTGCATAGTTACGGTGTGGTGCACAGAGACCTGAAGCCGGATAAGTAAGTGCCCCCGTAGTATAATAAAGTGGGGAAAGTTGTCATTTATTATCATTCAGTCTGTGAGGCTAAAACCATCTTCTCTTTTGCAGCCTCCTGATTACATCTACTGGACATATTAAAGTTACCGATTTTGGGCTTTCAAAACTTGGTCTAATGATACCGAAAACCAACACCTACAAGGAATTAGCAGTGGACATCTCCAGAGAGTTCCAGGACCGTGAGGTCAGCATCACCTACAAGAACTTAGCTTGTTATTTGCATATCTCATCACACTATTGTCTCTTCTCTACGTTCTTCCTTTCTAGAGAACTTTTCCACTAATATTTTATCTTCTGCATTGTGTTTTAACGATGATATCTTGTCGTAATAATTGTTTCATCGATTCTCATCTCTATGTTCTGTTGGTTTCCAGTTCTGTGGCACCCCATGTTACATAGCCCCAGAGATCATCCTGAAAGAAGGCTATGGAAGACCTGTTGACTGGTGGTCATTGGGGATCATCCTGTATAAATTCCTGCTGGGATGTGTACCATTTGATGCTGATTCCCTCACTGAGCTTTATAAAAGGGTTGTCATTGGTGAGTAGAATAATCCGATCATTGCGTTGATTGGTTACATTTGTTTAGTTATTTCCTTTGCTTTATGTTACAGTCCAGTAAAGAGGTTTTATTTTCTGTAATTTTCTATGTAACAGGAGAACTAATTTGGAATTGTGATCGCGCTCCACCCCTGGATGCTCAGAATCTCATCACTGAGCTGCTCAGAAGAAATCCTGTGCGTAGACTTGGGACAGGTAACAGATATACTAGTATTAATATTCCCTTATTAGACCAAGGACATATCGCTCATGTCCATGAAGATCAGCATTTCTCTATCAGCTCATCTACTGTATTTCTAGTTCTCCACACTAAGACTTTCAGTTTATTTCCTTCATGTCGGCTCAGTTTTGTCATTAGTTCAGATTACGATAAACTGTTCAGATATGGAGCCATCCCTGACTATGTCCGCATCACTTTTGTTTTTCTTTTTCTAGGAGGAGCATTTGAGATCAAGGTTCATCCATTCCTGAGTGACTTGGACTTTGACAACATTCTGAGCCAGGAGCTGGAGTATGTTCCTCAGCTTGTTTCAGACGCAGACACCAGCTTATTTATCAGTAAGTAGAAGGAGACGTCATCTAGACTAAGCGACTGTTTGTCTCATCTTCCCTAATATGTGATCATCTGTTCCCATTAATATTAGTGATAAATAGTGACTGTGCTATACTGACAACCTCTAATAATACTTCATTACCTATTTCTTGTAGATCATTCTGATATAAACAAACATCTGGTCTCAAAGGATGAGGAAGGCACAAGTGAGAACAATGAGAGCCTTGACTTCCAAAATTTTACGTCATCTTCTGAAAAGCTTTGTAAAGTAAGTATGTGATTAATAAATCCAAAATATGTAAAAAAAACTCTAAAAGTACATAAAAAAAATATTTTATATCTTATTTTTATCCGTATTTAGCTCTGTACCATCGCTACCAGGATGGTGAACAATGAGGATCCCAATGCCCCTCCAGAGTATACACAAGAAACCAACACAAACATCTCAGAAATGTGAGTAGATTAGAAAGGGTCATTACTGGGAGTTCCAGGCTGATCTATGTACACAACACCAAATATAGGACATAAATAACAGAATATCAAATGCAGCATTCACCGCTTCATGGTTAACGGTCATTGTACTTTTGGCTTCAGAAAATGCAGAAGATAACAGCCCATAATTGTGGCATGTAATGCATTTTTAGCACTGCCTACTCTGTAGGAGAGCTGTAGTATTACTTGCCAGACATTCTTGGTAGTTGTGTTCTGATCCATGGAAGGTAGTTTGGAGCAGAAAACCTTCCCCACTATGACAGTCATATGTCCTATCAGGCCTTATAGTCAGTGTTCTTATAGTGAGACAACCCCTTTTATACGGAGTTTACTTGAGATTTACATGTTTTTCTTCTTCAAACAGGCAGAAAGAATCTGTTCCTGTATGTAATACAGACGATGCTGTTACCATCTTGCCACCCTCGTCCCCATTGCCAGGTATGTACATGTCTACAGCACCAACAATGTGAATGTTGACTTCAAGGCTCAAATATTTCCACATGGTTTTTCTAGTCTACTATGTTATCCATGTTTCATGGATCTCAGCTATGTTGACCATGGGTTCGTACTGTATCCCTATTTCCCTAATTTTGTACAGGAGTTTTTTTTCATGTATTCTGTTTATTACGTTGCATCATCTTTTAACCTAGTGAGATATAGCGACTGTGTTATACTGACACCCTCTAACAATCCTTCATTACCTATGTCTTGTAGATCACTCTGATGAAAACAACCATCTGATCTCAGAGGATAAGGAGGGCACAAGTGAGGACGATGAGAACTTTATCTTCCGAATATTTGCATCATCATCTTCTGAGAGGCTTTCTAAAGTAAGTATGTGATCGATAAATCCAAAATATGTACAAAAAAGGATCTATAAAATTAAAAAGTATGTATATTTAATAACTTATTGTTATCCACATTTAGCACTCTACCACCACTAACGGGATGGTGAACAACGAGGATCCCAAGGCCCCTCCAGAGTGTACACCAGAATCCAACACAAACATCTCAGAAATGTGAGTAGATTATGGGGTCATTACTGGGAGCTCCAGGCTGATATATGTGCACAACATCAAATATAGGACATAAATACCATAATATCAAATGCAGCATCCACCGCCCCATGGTTATGGGTCATTGTGCTTTCAGCTTTCGGAATTGTTGGAGATAACAGCCCATAATTGTGGCCGGTCATGCACTTTTAGTGCTGCCCTCACTGTAGGAGAGATGTAGTATGAAATGCCGGCCATTCTTGGTAGTTGTTTTCCTCTCAGCTCTCTATAAAAGGTAGTCTTGAGCAGAAGACCTTCCCCACTATGACAGTCATATGTCCTACTAGTCCTTATAGTCGGTGTTCTTCTAGTGAGACAACCCCTTTTATATGGAGTTTACTTGAGATTTACATGTTTTTCTTCTTCAAACAGGCAGAAAGTATCTGTTCCTGTATGTAATACAGACGATGCTGTTACCATCTTGCCACCCTCGTCCCCATTGCCAGGTATGTACATGTCTACAGCACCAGCAATGTGAATGTTGACTTCAAGGCTCAAATATTCCCACATGGTTTTTATACAATACTATAGGTCTCTTATGTTATCCATATTATGACAAAGCAGATCCTATAACAAGATATTGTTATTGATTTTTTTTTTTAATTTTTCATCAGAATTTCCATCTCATGAAGAAAGAAAATCGGCAATAAATCTGAGTATGGAGCAACAAAACTCAGAAAATGGAAAAAATGGGAAAAAGAGACGAGGTAAGTGTGAGAATCAACTCCATGTTGTGTAATGTCAGTGAGAATAATTCATGTGGAGTAGATGTCATCTGTCAGTGATGGGATTGTCACATGTATGATTGCTGACAATGACCCCTGACCTCTGTATGATAATGTTCCTCTGCCGTCCGGCCACAGTGACTGCACAGCATTATCATGTAATATGGAGTCCCATCACTTACATTATATTTATTTCTCTTCTCATAGGTTCCATCTTCCGCCGGATCTTATCATCCTGCCGGCGTGGATTATCCAGGGCTGCTCGCGCATTTGCATGCTGTCACTGTTGCCCTAAAACCATCTAAAAGACGGGACACCTAAGCATCCAGCGCCCTGAAGTCCAGCAGATCCACCATCACTGCTGGAGCTGTATAGAAGGACCTTCACCATCTACCTGTGGCCTTCTGACTGGTCAACCTGGACAAGTTTCAGTAACGCCTCTGTCATCGGGCTCCGCGGTATTCATACTGCTCGTCTGTCTTGTCATTTACTGATCACCTGGTATCTGACCTCGGCTATCTTCCTGACTTTGATTTAGTCTATTGATAATGTTCACGATTTTATTCATCCCATTATTAATTAAAAAAAAGTAAAATCTGTTACTGTTGCTCTGATTCCTTTTTGTCTTGAATTCACAAATACTTGTAACTCACTAATTGCTCTTCTTCTCACTAAATGTATTTCTCATTATCCTTAATGCAGCAGTCAGTCTCATATTTCTGTCCAGCAGTTACACTGGTGCCTCCACCCTGTACCAGTCATTGCACTCATCCACAAACCTCTCCACACTGCTGCACAGTCCTGCATCTCTACCATATCTACACTCCAATGAGCTAAGATTAACATCCTCCATAATCAGGACCTCCCACTCTCATGTCCAAGACATTTTCTCTGCTGCACCAGCTCTCAGGAGTGCACTACTGCAGGCAATCAGGTTCATTCCCACTATCAGAGATTTTAAGTGTGCAGTAGAAACAGATTATTTGTGGCAGGACTATCAAATCACCTCACTATTCTAAGTTTTTCCTACAGCACTCAGTAGCACTTAATATTTGTACATATACAGATAATGGTTGGTGACAGATTCATGCAGCCTTAATTCCACAAAGATAGAAATAAAAGGTCAACATGTTTCACACATCCAAACCATCCTTAATCATGGCAGAAAAACATAATTTTAAGTTCCCACTATGAATATTTGGTGAGATATCACAGCTGTGTATTTTCACAGCACAAAGAACGAATCTTACAGATCAGCAAATCACAGTGTGCTGACGCTTAGTGTTGTAGTTTTGAACAACACCATTCATTTTATCATATAATGTGTTGAAAAATGAGAAAAAATGCCAGGTTTGGCTTCCTTCATTTTACAGTGTGTATTGTGTTGTAAAAACAAACTGACAAAATGATTCAGAGTCAGTAGTACGATTACTGTGATACCAAACTTATAAGTTATATATATATATATATATATATATATATATATATATATATATGTATATGTGACACCCCAGGGGTCTGGTTGCCACAGTGATAGAGATATTACGTCTGAGAGCAGGTGGGAGGTCTCTTGGTCAGGGATCCTATGCATGCCACACCTCCTGCCCAGTCCTGGGAGGGGAAAAACTTCCCCTATATAAACCTAGGGCTGAGGCAGGGTTAGTGAGTAGAGAAGAAGTAGAGACAGAGAAGCAGATATAGGAAAAGAACATCAGGAGCTCTGTGGGAGCAGTGCTACAAGGAGTCAGGGGCTGGCAGCTGCAGAGCTCGCCCTGACTGAGAAGTTATCACCGGACCCGGAGTCCGAGGCTGTGGGGACTAACTCCTATCCAGCAGCAGAAACCGACCGGCAGGGGATTGCAGGTCCTCTGGCCCAGAAACCCGAAGGCACGGTCACACGCGTGGGACCAGCACCGCCGTCGTGGAGCGGAAGCTACTAGAAGGCCCCGAGTCACCGGCCATACGGGTGAGCACCACACGGTACACTCAGGGACGTGGGCTACTTATACCCGCCTCTAGCAAGGTAGCCAGAAGAGTACAGTCAGTTTGGGAGGCCTACAACTCCGCCTGGCCAGGGAAGATCCCATCTGCTCAAGGACTGACCAGGCCCCGATCGCTAGCCAGTACTCCGGGAGGGTCTATCTTTATCACCAGTAAAGACCCTGAACTACACCGCATCGTCTCTGAGTGATTCCTGATACCCCCATCATCCACGTCGGCTGCCCTGAGGCCATACCCCTCCCGTTGGGGGTGATACTACCACGCTGCACAATCCTACCACCGGCCTCAGCGGTCTGCCCTGCAGCGGCAGCTCCTTCGCTGCATTCAACGGGTGGCGTAGTCGTCCAACATCTACCGCTGATACAGCGCCACTTAGTCTGACTCCCTGGGCACGGACCGGGTCACCGCCACGAGACTACAACCCTCAACAGATCCGGCTCCGGGTAAGCTCCTGCATGCGCAACGCTGTGCGACACAGGCCCAGGGGTGCGTCATATATATATATATATATATATATATATATATATATATATATATATACAGTGTTTAGCATAAATCAGTACACCCAAATAGATTTGTCAGCAAACCTGTAGTTTCCTTTCAGAATCATCATTTTATATGGGATACCATACTACAAAATACTCTCGCAAATTTGAGCCATTGAATGCAACCAAGATTTGGTATTTTGCAGACCCCAAAAAAGTAATTTTCTTAACAAACTCATTCAAGATCATGTTTCAAAAATGAGAACATCCCAGTAACAGTCTTAAGAGAAAAGCTAAGTTTAGACAACAAAATTCTAATTAACAAGAACTGAACCACAGGTAAGTGTAATTATTCATTAAACAGATGTCCAGCAGACAGGTGTCTGTAAAAGGAAGTTACTTAATAAAGAAAACTCCTTCCCATTTCATGCTATCAGCAATGGCACCACATAGAAGGGAAATGTCACAAAACCTGAGAAAGAAAATAATTTCTTTGCAATAAATGTGAAGTCTACAAGAAGATCAGCAAAACTTTACTTATCAGTCAGAATACTGTAGCAAAAGTGATGCAAAACTATAACAAAGATGGAACTGCAACCATCTTACAGAGACGTCCAGGCCGACTATGGAAGTTAACACCTAAACAAAAGCGTCCTCTGATGAGAAGGGTAAGTGGCACCACATAGAAGAGAAATGTCACAAGACATTTCTGAGAAAGAAAATAATTTCTTTACAAAAAATGTGAAGTCTACAAGAAGATCAGCAAAGCTTTTCTTATCAGTCAGATGGAAGATAACATCTAAACAAAAGCATCTTCTGATGAGAAGAAAATCGACAGGCAAATTCATTGCTATTAGCTGAAGAGGTAGAAAGCCAAACCAGGGCGAGTGTTTTCCATGACACGACACGGTGTACACTGCAAATGAATGGCATTCATGAGTGTCCTCCACAAAGGAAGCCTCTCTCCCTTAAAGCCCATGAACAATAAAAGTCCGTCTACAATTTGCCAGGGTCCATGCTTAAAACTATGAGGACTACCGGGACTCTATACTGTGTATGTGCATCTTATGTGTATGTCCGTATTTTATGTTTGTGTGCACTATGTATATGCATACGTTAAAATGTGTATAGAGTATTAGCATGTGCAAATTTTATATGTGTGCCTAATATAAATATACATGGAAATGTATATGTAGGTGGTGCCTGATGGAGGGTGGGGGGCCCAGATCAGAAGTCCTGATTAAGGGCCCTTCACTGTCATTGTCTGCCCCTTATATAAACAGTAAAATCCTCTTTAATAACTGGACTTCCATTGGGGTGGACTTCTCATAGATGGCCAGTATGCATACTATATTGTGAATCTGGGCATCTCTCACAGAAAATCTGATCTGGATATGAGGGTGGTCTTCTATAAGCGGTGATGTTTTGGAGAGATTTAGGGAAAAGTCCCAATGCTTATCCATCGATCTGGTAATTTGAGTAAAATATTTGTGTTGATAATTGATCGCAAAGTCACAAAATATGTAAGATTTGGCATAACCTGGTTCATTTTTCAAAAAGTTATGCTCAATTTTTTTAGCACCAAGTTTTGTTGCTTTTTGTAGACTTACACTAACTTAGTATATTGTGTGAGAATTAAATGAATTATGAATTAGTTGGCGCATTTTACCACACTCTGGGGGTCCCTGACAGTCCTTCTTTACCGGCCCTGTAGTGATGCCAATGTAAACTTCCAAGTGACCGCGCAGTCAATCACTGTCACGAATGCAGGACAACCTATGATTAGCTCATTTTTGGGAAATCCTTATAACAAAAGGGAATTGAAAATATTTACAATTATTTTAAAAGCATTAAAAAAAAAACAGGCCCAATACTTATAATTAGTTTGTTGAAAGTAGTCTAATTAAAGGGAGCTGAAAGGATTAGAGATTATGAACCCGATTCACCAGTGTTTTTGCCAGAAAACTGGCATAAAGCTCTTGAAAAGTTGCAAAGTTTTGTGACTTTTCCCATTTTCACATAATTTTAACTTCTTTAAAGCCCAAGACGTACTGATACGTATCTGCGCCCTGGGACTTAAGAGCCTGATACGTATTAGTACATCTTTGCGATCGCGCCCGCACACAGGCTGTGCGGGCGTGATCGCCGCCGGGTGTCAACTGATTGTCACAGCTGACACCCGGTGCTATGTGCTGGGAGAGGTCCCGCACATTAACCCCCGCAATGCTGCGATCGAAGTCGTTCGCAGCATTGCGGGGGCAAGGGGAGGTGATCGGGATAGTCACCTCTCCTGCCGGCGTCCAGCAATGTGTGCCGCGGCTTCCCGGATGTTGCCATGATGACCCGAGGGGTGCAGTTTTAAGAATGGTGTCACTTTTGGGTATTTTCAATCATAAAGACCCCTCAAAGTGACTTCAAATGTGATGTGGTCCCTAATAAAATGGTTTTGTAAATTTTGTTGGAAAAATGAGAAATCGCTGGTCAATTTTAACCCTTATAGCTCCCTAATAAAAATAAATTTGGGTTCCAAAATTGTGCTGATGTAAAGTAGACATATGGGAAGTGTTATTTATTAACTTTTTTTGTGTGACATATCTCTCCGATTTAGGGGCATAAAAATTCAAATTTTGAAAATTGCTAAATTTTCAAAATTTTCTCCAAATACAGTTATATGAAAAAGTTTGGGCACCCCTATTAATCTTAAGCTTAATGTTTTATAAAAATTGGTGTTTTTGCAACAGCTATTTCAGTTTGATATATGTAATAACTGTTGGACACAGTAATGTTTCTGCCTTGAAATGAGGTTTATTGTACTAACAGAAAATGTGCAATCTGCATTCAAACAAAATTTGACAGGTGCATAACTATGGGCACCCTTATCATTTTCTTGTTTTAAATACTCCTACCTACTTTTTACTGACTTACTAAAGCACTTTTTTTGGTTTTGCAACCTCATTGAGCTTTGAACTTCATAGCCAGGTGTATGCAATCATGAGAAAAGCTACTTAAAGTGGCCACTTGCAAGTTGTTCTCCTGTTTGAATCTCCTCTGAAGAGTGGCATCATGGGCTCCTCAAAACAACTGTCAAATGATCTGAAAACAAAGATTATTCAACATAGTTGTTCAGGGGAAGGATACAAAAAGCTGTCTCAGAGATTTAACCTGTCAGTTTCCACTGTGAGGAACATAGTAAGGAAATGGAAGAACACAGGGACAGTTCCTGTTAAGGCCAGAAGTGGCAGGCCAAGAAAAACAGCAGAAAGGCAGAGAAGAAGAAAGGTGAGATCAGTCAAGGACAACCCTCAGACCACCTCCAGAGAGCTGCAGCATCAACTTGCTGCAGATGGTGTCACTGTGCATCGGTCAACTATACAACGCACTTTGCACAAGGAGAAGCTGTATGGGAGAGTGATGCGAAAGAAGCCGTTTCTGCAAGCACGCCACAAACAGAGTCGGCTGAGGTATGCAAAAGCACATTTGGAGAAGCCAATTTCTTTTTGGAAGAAGGTCCTGTGGACTGATGAAACCAAGATTGAGTTGTTTGGTCATACAAAAAGGCATTATGCATGGCGGGAAAAAAACACAGCATTCCAAGAAAAACACTTGCTACCCACAGTAAAATTTGGTGGAAGTTCCATCATGCCTTGGGGCTGTGTGGCCAATGCCGGCACCGGGAATCTTGTTAAAGTTGAGGGACGCATGGATTCCACTCAGTATCAGCAGATTCTTGACAATAATGTTCAAGAATCAGTGACAAAGTTGAAGTTACGCAGGGGATGGATCTTTCAGCAAGACAATGATCCAAAACACCGCTCCAAATCTACTCAGGCATTCATGCAGAGGAACAATTACAATGTTCTGGAATGGCCATCCCAGTCCCCAGACCTGAATATCATTGAACATCTGTGGGATCATTTGAAGAGGGCTGTCCATGCTCGGCGACCATCAAACTTAACTGAACTGGAATTGTTTTGTAAAGAGGAATGGTCAAAAATACCTTCATCCAGGATCCAGGAAATCATTAAAAGCTACAGGAAGCGACTAGAGGCTGTTATTTTTGCAAAAGGAGGATCTACTAAATATTAATGTCACTTTTCTGGTGAGGTGCCCATACTTATGCACCTGTCAAATTTTGTTTGAATGCAGATTGCACATTTTCTGTTAGTACAATAAACCTCATTTCAAGGCAGAAACATTACTGTATCCAACAGTTATTACATATATCAAACTGAAATAGCTGTTGCAAAAACACCAATTTTTATAAAACATTAACCTTAAGATTAATAGGGGTGCCCAAACTTTTTCATATAACTGTATCTGTTTTTTTCACAAATAAACACAAGTGATATCGAAGAAATTTTACCACAATCATAAAGTACAATATGTCATGAAAAAATATTCTCAGAACCAGGGGGATCCGTTGAAGCGTTCCAGAGTAATTACCTCATAAAGTGACAGTGGTCAGAATTGTAAAAATTGGCCTTCTCATTAACGTGCAAACCACTTTGGGTTGTAAAGGGGTTAAGGACTCTACCTGCATATACAGTCATGGCGGAAAGTGCTGGCACCCTTGAAATTGTTTCAGAAAATTACACATGTTTTATTACACGCATGTTTATTTCCTTTGTGTTTATTGGAACAACACAAAAAAACTGAGAAAAAAAAGGCAAATTGGACATAATTTCACACAAAACTCCAAAAATGGGCCGGAATACATATATATATTTTTGATGGGACAACACTGAAGATGCGACACTTTGATACAATGTACAGTAGTCAGTGTACAGCTTGTTTAACTGTAAATTTGGTGTGCCTGCAAAATAACTCAACACACAGCCATTAATGTCTAAACAGCTGGCAACAAAAGTGAGTACACCCCTAAGTGTGTTCTCAGCTGATGTTATTTGTTGGTTTTTCTTTGCATCCCGAACAATTTTCTTGGCAGTTGTGGCTGAAATTTTTGATGGTCTACCTGACTGTGGTTTGGTTTTTACAGAGCATCTGATTTTCCATTTGTTAATCACAGTTTGAACACTGCAGACTGGCATTATCAATTCCTGGGATATCTTTTTGTATCCCTTTCCTGTGTTATACTCTTTTTGCCTCCCTTTCCTGTGTTATACAGTTCAACTACCTTTTCCCGTAGATCCGTTGATAATTCTTTTGCTTTCCCCATCTCAAAATCCAGAAACGTCAGTGGCTGGATCCCAGAAACTCACTCAGCTTTATGCACACACACTGATTACAAGCAAACAGGTCATAGGTGAGGATGTTACCTTTAGTAGCCATTCAAACCCATTTGTGTCAAATTCTGTGCATGTTATCAGGCCAAAATCACCAGGGTATGTGAACTTTTTGATCAGGGTTATTTGGATGTTTTTGGTTGTCATTAGTGATGAGCGAGCACTAAAATGCTCGAGTACTCGTTGCTCAGGTCGAGCAAATTGAAATACTCGGGTGCTCAACCCGAGCAATGAGCCCAATATAAGTCTAGGGGAAACTTGAGCATTTTTCAGGTGGCTCCCCACGGCGGTCTGCAGAGGGCCTAAAAATTGCCTAAATCGATGGGAACTGTGCTCAAATGACATGGGAACAGCATGGGGAAGACCCCTGGAAGCATCTCTGACTCCCAGATCACTGCTGTCAACAACGTCGTCAGAGTATTACGCCACTTTTACGGCGTAAGGAACATCCTTTCCAGGATGATGACTTGTATATAAGGCAAAATAAATAAACAAAAACAAAAATACTCCTAAAACACCTTGGGCTATGTTCACACGTAGCATTTTTGACACGTTTTTGCACTTTTGCATTGCTTTCAACCAAGACAAATGCATTCACCAGGAAATGTCATTTTAACATTTTACAACCTTATCTGGCCATGTGGTGTGTGACACATCATCAGACACATGCATACAGTGCTGAAAAGACATGGGAACAGCAAGGGGAAGACCTCTGGAAACATCTCTGACTCCCAGGTCACTGCCTAAATGTGTGCCCATCATAAGTGATCCTTGGCACATGCGAAGATGCCTCCCGCCATGCACCTGTCGTTGCAGACTTGCAACAATCACCGTCCACGTCCTTGTCCCACTGCAGTGTTCAGTTGTCCCTACCCCATTCCTTGGAATGCAAGCACAAGAATGCCGGCAGCCACCCACCCACAGGCTGCAATACTAAACTGACAGATTTCTGGGCAGCTCTTTGCACTTGAAATGTGGCCTTTTAGGCTCGTGGAGGTGGAAGCTTTTCACAACCTCATGCAGGCGGCGGCCGGGTGTCCATACTCGGTCCCCAGCCGCCAGTATTTTTCCCGGTATCGCCTTCGCCTTCCACAAGCACGGGTCCCACAACATTACACATGCCCTACCCAGTGCACTTACTAAGAAGGACTGCCTAACCACAAACACGTGGACAGATGAATGTGGCCAGGGACGGTACGGAGCCAGTCCACAACTTTTTTTGATAAGAGCTGTATTTAGCTCAGTGAAAGGACTGGCATAGAGGGAAACCGTATCTATCCAGCATGTCATTTCTCCCAGGAAGTCCTCTAAAGCTGCTTGCACTTGAAATGTGGCCTGAACATTACTGCTGGTACTTTTCTGTGGGAATTTTCTTGCCTCCTACCAGCCTGGAATATTTCCAGCAAACTATGGTACAACACTATGGTATTAACACTGCCCCCAGTACCAGTAGCGAAGTCATCCTCAATTTCCTTCTCTGGAATTTTATTTGGTAGACTGAGTGGCTGCCCAAATACATTTTCTCACAAAGGAGCTGATGATAGAGTGGCAGTAGGTTCAAGTTTCTCCAGCCTGTTAGATATTAGAGGGTGAACGGCAGCACATTGGATCAGTGGTTAGCACTGAAGTCTTGCAGCACTGGGATCCTGGGTTCAAATCCCAGCAAGGACAACATCTGCAAGAAATTTGTATGTTCTCCCCATGTTTGCATGTGTTTCCTCCTCAGTAAAAATAGAGTGTCCTGGAATCTTCCCACACACTTTTCTTAGCCAGGACTGCTTCTCGGCAGGGTTGGACAGTCCCACCAGAGAATTCTCTGGTGTGCCTTGGCTTCTACCTCAGGAGAGTTCATGATAGCGCTAACTTTGCAGCTGCTATGGGGCTCTTGAGCGGGTGAGAAAGGTTAGCCCTCAGAAACAAATCCTCTGGTGGGCACAATGTTTTTCAATCTGAAACAGCTTCTCAGTGGGAGTTGTATTTCACCACAGCCATATTCTTTAGCTCTGTGAAAGGACTGGCATAGAGGGAAACCTTATCTACCCCGGTTGTCATTTCTCCGTCACCAGGTTCCGCCCATTGTAACACACGACCATGCCTGGCTGTATGTTCAGCGGTGAGAGCCACAGATCAAGCTGCTGTGTTACAGCTTTCAACAACTATGCAGCGCTGGGCGGTTTGTCAATTAAGCATTAAGCATGTTATCTTCAGCACAGCCTGTTGCTGTTTGGCCAAGGCAGTGCTGCAGTGCTGTCAGCTTGTGACTGATGTGGTCATTTCGGAGATGGAGGAGCAGGTGCATGAGCTGAACAATGTGATTACATTGAGGTTAAATTGGTGATGCTGTTTTTTATACTAAAGAAAGATCCTATTGTTATGTTTTTTTTATGTTATTTTTTATGACAAATGCATTCACCGGGAAATGTCATTTTAACATTTTACAACCTCATCTGGCAATGTGGTGTCATCAGACACATCCTGTTTATTTATGATGGAGGGACTCTGAAAGTCATAAAGCCTATTTTTATAGGGACATCAGACGGCCCTTACTATTCTTAAAAGGCCAGCAGTCGGCCCTAGCTATTGTTAGAGAGCCATCAGAGGGCTATGCTTTGTTGTTCCCATTATTAACAAGTGGGTCTCCTATACTGTTATTGCGCATCCAGTGACTGCAAGGGTTGTCAAAAATTTGGACGCAACCTAATACCCCTTTGAAGAGACATAGAGGAGGGTCTCAGTAAAAAAAATGTTCCCATTATAAAGGAGCGGGTCTTCTATAGTGGTAATGCCCATGCTGTGACTGCAAGGGTGGCCAAAATTTTTGAAAAAAAACACTAACAATTTAAAGACACAAAGAGCATGGCCACAGTAACAAGGTACGATATGTTCCCGTTAGAAAGGAGAGGGTCTGCTATACAGTTATAGGGTATGCAGTGAATCCAACGGCTGACAAATTTTAGGAAAAACCCCACTAAGAATTTAAGGACACACAGAGCAGGGCCACAGTAACAAGGTACGACATGTTCCCATTAGAAAGTAGAGGGTCTGCTATACAGTTATAGGGTATGCAGTGAATCCAACGGCTGACAAATTTTAATGAAAAACCCCAATAAGAATTTAAAGACACACAGAGCAGGGCCACAGTAACAAGGTACGACATGCTCCCATTAGAAAGGACAGGGTCTGCTATACAGTTATAGGGTATGCAGTGAGTCCAACAGCTGACCAATTTTAGGAAAAAACCCACTAAGAATTTAAATACACATAGAGCAGGGCCACAGTAACGACAAATTCCCATTAGAAATGATAGGGTCGGCTATACTGTTATAGGGTATGCAGTGAGTCCAACGGCTGACAGATTTTAGGAAAATCCCCACTATCAATTTAAAGACACACAGAGCAGGGCCACAGTAACAAGATATGACATGTTCCCATTAGAAAGGAGAGGGTCTGCTATACAGTTATAGGGTATGCAGTGAGTCCAACGGCTGACCAAGTTTAGGAAAAAACCCACTAAGAATTTAAAGACACATAGACCAGGCCACAGTAATGACAAATTCCCATTAGAAAGGAGAGAGTCTCCCATAGTGTTGGACTATGCAGTGACTTCAAGGGCTGCCAAAAATTTGGAGGCACTTCAATGGCCCTTGGAAAAAAATTTTACCATTAGAAAGGAGCAGGCCTCCTATACTTGTAATGCCATGCACTAAGTGTATGGGCTGACAAACATTTACTCCTGGGGGGTATACATGAACATACTGTATAAAAATTTTTTTTTACGGGCATCATAAAAATGTAGCGCCCCGAGGGCTTGGCCGCTACAGGGGTATTGCACCTCTGCCAGAGGTGTGATATTCCACTCCCGGGTAAGGATGGAGTATGGACCAGGGTTCAGTTAGCTGCATACAGCACACTCACCCCATTTCCGAGGGACAGCTCAACGGTGCTCCCATTAGACAGAAATGCAGGCACGACAGACCATGTCCCTGGCTGGAGTGGGGAGGGGGTAGGAATACCCAGTGATGTAGGAGCAGATAGGGGTTGGTTCCTGAGCGTAGATAGGAGCCCATTGTTTGCTGGTCACCTGGGCTCATGTTCTAGAGGGAGGTATAAAAGGTGGGCACCATCTTAGAACAGTGTTCAGTCAGAGAGAAGAAGTGACGGAGTGGGGGCCTCTGCAAGGGGCTCTTCTCCGTAGGCGGGCCTAGCCTCTGAGGCCCAGCCAGCACAGAGAGAAAAGAAGAAGAGAAGTTCAGTGAGTGGAGTAAGAGAAGGAGTTCAGCCAGAGAGGGCTGACAGGGAGCTGTGGCTCAGTCTGGGCCCAGCTCCACGAGGCAGGCCTAGGGTGAAGGCCAGGAACAGAAAGGAACAAGAACAGAAAGGAACAGAAGAGAAAGAGAGAAACAGAAGGGCTCAGGAAGAAGACGGCAGAAGGGACCCTAAGAACCCACGAGAATACAGGGTGAAGGGTCAGGCAGATTAAGGATTCCGGATCCAAAGTTGGCGGAGGAGAAACAGCCCTCAGCCAAAGACCGGAGGTCGTGATCATTTATTGGTGCGACACCTCATCAAACCTGCTAGGAAGGCACCATATAGGACAGCGGGGAACGGGAACCACGTTTACCCACACAAGTCTGCGGCAGCTGGACAAAAGTGGGTCATTGGTGAGGCAGGCCAGAGAAAGGATTGAAGGGGTCCTGTGCCATGCTCCTGAACTGCCTGGGGTTGACCGAGCCCCTCACCTGGTGCACGCAGCACGGCTCGGGCGGTCATTGCTGAGAGAAGTGACCCGGAGTACATGAACTGTGAGTAAAAGACATTGGACTGCAGTACGTTGTCTGTGTACTCTTTCGCTCCTCCAGCACTAACGGCACTGGGACTCTCTGCACCATCACCCCCACCATCCACTACACTGCCCTGGGGCTGCACTCTTCCCGTGGGGAGTCACACTACCTCAGCTGCATACATCATCAGCCCCAGCGGTCTGCCTTGCAGCGGCGGTTCATAATAACCGCAATCCACGGGTGGCGTAGTCGGACATCACTTAGGACTGCTAAAGGACTACCACTGGTCTGACCACCGAGTGCCCCACGGCCCAGGGGCGAGTCAAACACCCTTTAAAAAAATTATGTGGGTGTTGCATCATGGACCACGGTCACCCTGGTGATATGGTGGTGGAGGATGAGGAGAAGGAGGAGGACAAGAGCAAATAGCCAAAATCAGGAAGCGTATACCCATGTGTGGGTGTGAAAAGGTGCATGGGAATACACCTCCCAAGAAAAGACACTGGATTTGAGTTTATGTTACGCTGCTATCATTCGGTGGTGTTGAGAAGTCTGGCCCAATCCAGCCCTTGTTCATTTTTATAAGAGTCAGCCTGTCAGCATTTTCAGTTGACAGGAGGATGCGCTTATCAGTTATAATTCCACCAGCGGCACTAAAAACCCGATCTGATAAAACGCTGGCGGCAGGGTAGGCCAGGACCTCCAAGGTATAGAGAGCCAGCTCATTCCACATATCTAGCTTGGATACCCAATATTTATAAGGCACAGAGGAATCATGGAGGACATTGGTACGGTACGGCAAGGTACTCCCTCAGCATCTTCCCAAACTTTGCACTCCTTGTGAGAGTACCCTGCGCCTCAGGGCCTGTGCGATGGGAGGGTCTGAGAAAACTCTCCCAGAACTTTGACAGTGTTCCCCTGCCTCTGCTTGATTGAAGTTGTGTCTCTCTCGCCTGTACTCCTTGGTTGTCGAACGAAGTGTGCCCTCTGTCTCCAGCGTTTCCAGATGGGAATTTTTTTAATAGTTCCGCAACAAGGGCCTTCTGGTACTGCCTCATTTTTGTGCACCTGTCCGCCTCAGGAATAAGAGATATAAAGTTCTCCTTGTAGAGTGGGTCTAGAAGTGTCACCAACCAGTAATGACCTAAAATTTTGAGAATGCGAGGGTCATGGGAAAGGCAGCATAACATAAACTCAGCCATGCGTGCCAGACTACTAACAGGCAAGACTTCCGTGTCCTCACCAAGAGGATGACTGACCATGCTCTCCTCCTCCTCTCTATCCTCTGGCCATCCACGCTGAACAGACGGTATGACAGCTGTGCAGATAGCACCGTCTATAGTGCATGAAACTAGTTCCTGTCCTTCCTCCTCCTCCTCTTCCTCATTGTCACCCAATCCACGTTGGGATGAGATGAGGCTTGGCTGTGTGTAATCACCCTGTATGGTTAATTGCTCCATCTTATCGTGCTCCACCTGCAATGCATCATCTTTGATTGTGAGCAGAGAGCGTTTCAGAAGACAGAGAAGCGGGATGGTGAGGCTAATTATGGCGTCATCGCCGCTCACCATCTTGGTGGAGTCCTCAAAGTTTTGGAGGATGGTACATATGTCTGACATCCACGTCCACTACTGAGGTCTTATGTGTGGAGTCTGAACTGAATACCGATAGCCTTTTTGATGCTGGTACTCAACAACTGCCCTCTTCTGCTCACAAATCCTTCCCAACATCTGCAATGTAGAGTTCCAACGTGTGGGGACATCACACACCAGTCTGTGAGCCAGAAGCTGCAAACGCTGCTGAAACACTGCAAGGGCGGCGGAAGCTGTAGCTGACTTTCTAAAATGGGCACACAGGCGGCATACTTTAACAAGCAGATCCGGCAGCTCCGGGTAGGATTTGAGTAACCGCTGAACAACGAGGTTAAGCACATGGGCTAGGCATGGTACGTGTGTGAGCTCACCTCGCCTCAGAGCCGCCACCAGGTTCCGGCCATTGTCACACACGACCATGCCTGGCTGTAGGTTCAGCGGTTTGAGCCACAGATCTGCCTGCTCTTTCAGAGCTGTCCATAACTCTTCAGCATTGTGTGTTTTTTCACCTAAGCATATTAGCTTTAGCACAGCCTGTTGCCGCTTGGTCGAGGCAGTGCTGCAGTGCTTCCAGCTTGTGACTGATGTGGTCATTTCGGAGATGGAGGCTGAGGAGGAGGCTGAGGAGCATGAGGTTCAGGAGCTGTAGACCGTGGGGGCAACCCTGATTGACCTAGGGCCTGCAATCCTTGGCGTCGGGAGGACGTGTTCCGTCCCAAGGTCCGACTGGGTCCCGGCTTCCACTATGTTAACCCAGTGTGCCATCAGCGAGATGTACCGTCCCTGCCCACAAGCACTTGTCCACGTGTCCGTGGTTAGGTGGACTTTACCGGTAACTGCGTTGTTGAGGGCACGGCTAATGTTTTGGGACACGTGCTTGTGTAATGTGGGGACGGCACACTGGGAGAAATAGTGGCGGCTGGGGACAGAGTACCGAGGGACGGCCGCCGCCATCAGGTTGCGGAATGCTTCTGTCTCCACAAGCCTAAAAGGCAACATTTCGAGCCAAGCAGTCGTGAATTGTGAGAATTTAGTAGTGTGGCCTGTGGGACGTTGGCTGCATATTTGCGCTTGCATTCCAAGGACTGGAGTATGAATAACTGAACGCTGCGCTGGGACAAGGACATGGACGTGCTTCCTGATGCTGCTACTTGAGAGTGTGCAATGACAGGTGCAGGGCAGGAGGCATCTTTGCATGCACTATGGACAGGGGATTGACTTGCATGCACAACAGCAGAAGAAGCAATGGTGCCACCTGTAGACAGTGTTCCTGGACCCTGGTGTTCGGCCCACAAAGTCGAGTGCTTTGCTGCCATGTGCCTGATCATGCTGGTGGTGGTCAGGCTGGTCGTTTTGCCACCCCTGCTGATGCTGGTCTGGCTCGTGATGCAAATGGCCTTTTTGGAGTTATCGGCAGAGTCTTTAAAAAACAACCAGACTCGGGAAGACCTAACAGTTGTAGTGGCAACTTCCTTCGTGTTGGTGTTACGGGAAACGGTAGCCTGCCTTCTGTCTGCGGCCATCACACTGCTTCTTCCTGCCTGTTGGGGTGCTCTGCCTCCCTCCCCCTGTGTGCTGCTGTCCTTGCTCTGCATGTCCTCCTGCCAGGTTGGGTCAGTTACTATATCATCCACCACCTCGTCTCCCACTTCTGCACCCTGGTACTATTCCTGACTTTCTGCCAATTGTGTCTCATCATCGTCCACCTCTTGTGACAGTTTCCCACCGGCGCCTTCGTGTGACCGTGGCTGCTCAAATATTTGGGCATCGCTACACGTGATCTCCTCTTGCCCCGCTTCAAGTGGACCGGGCGAGAGGCCCGAATCTATAAATGGAAAAGTGAACAGCTCTTCAGATTGTCCAAGTGTGGGATCAGTTGTCTCTGGGTACTCGGCATGGTGGGAGGAAGGAGGATCAGGGTGAGGAATATGAGGTCCAGACTCATGGCTACTGAGACTTGACCGTGTGGAAGACAGGGTGGTGGTGGTGGTGGCTAAGTGACTGGAAGCATTATCCGCTATCCAACCAACAACCTTTTGACACTGATCTGGGTTCAATAGTGGTGTGCTGCGGTCCCCTAGAAATTGGGACAGGAAGGTCAGGCGAGAAGATGTGGGTGTTTGTTGTGGCACAATTTCGGCTTGCCCGCGGCCTTGTCCTCGGCCTCTGCATGTACCATTACCATCACGTCCAGTTCCCCGTCCCTTGCCACGTGCCTTGCCCATTTTAAATGGAGGATAGTATCTTCCACGCTCACTACAAATGACTGAGTTTGAAGCTAAGTTATTTGTGATCGGTGTGATGGAGAAAACAGAGTTTTAAATACCTGGCCTGAAGGTAAGTAGTGTGAACAGCAAACTGCTGTGAATTGCTTCACTGACACACTGAAAAAATGGAGGCCAGAAATGGCAGTATTTTCTGACAACGTATATGTGATCCGTGTGACGGAGAAAACAGTTTTAAATAGCTGGATTTCTAGCGCTCTAATATGGAAAGGACCTGGCTGTATTCTGCAGTGCCAACAAGCAAATGGCGCAGAAAAACGGTGTTCTCTGGATTGCTTTATAAGCAAATAATGAGGATTAAGATCCAAAGAAAAGTATTCCTGGCCCCTGAGACCTGGGCCTTTGTATAGAAATATCTAACAGCAGCAGAAGGCAGAATTGGAATGGAGCCTCTTGTGCTATATGCACTGCAGTCTGCTATATACACTGCCTGCCTGCCTATATACACTGCCTGCCTGATATCTCTGCAGATGGATTAGTCCTCAGAAGGACTGTTTGTTGAGATGGATATGTGTAATGTGCGGTTTTTCTCACTACACTACCTAATGCACGATCAAATCTCTCCCTAACGCAGCAGCAGCTCTCCCTACACTGTCTGATCCGGAGTGACTGTGATGAGCATGGCGGCGCCAGGTCAGATACAGACCTGATGACGCTGTGCGGCCAGCCAATCACTGTAATGCCCACAACCAACATGGCTATGGCATTACAGTGCATGGCAGGCAATCCCTGCATGTTCATTGGCTCTGTAAAGAGCGACAAACATGCAGGGAGGGGACCCGACTTCCCGCCCGACCAACCCGGAAATACTCGGTGAGCGCAGAGCATCTCGAGCAGTGAGATACTCGGGCAAGCACCGAGCAGTAGCGAGCATGCTCGCTCATCACTAGTTGTCATTAAGATTTAAAAAGAGAAAACACAGAAATGTGACAGTAAATGGCTTCACCCAACCAATAACCATGAGTGGAGAAAAAGTGTTTTTGTTATCATTCATTTTCTCTGAAACAAGGCCAAGAAAAGAAAAATTCTGCCGGGGTATGTAAACTTTTGAGCAGAACTGTATATGCGCCAGCCCCAGTGTCTCCTATTCTATGTACTCCAGCCCCAGTGTCTCCTATTCTATATACTCCAGCTTCTTCTGTGATGTATATGCTCTAGCCCCAATGTATCCTGTGATGAATATACGCCAGCCCCAGTGTCTCCTATTCTATATACTCCAGCCCCAGTGTCTCCTATTCTATATACTCCAGCCCCAGTGTCTCCTATTCTATATACTCCAGCTTCTTCTGTGATGTATATGCTCTAGCCCCAATGTATCCTGTGATGAATATACGCCAGCCCCAGTGTCTCCTATTCTATATACTCCAGCTCCATTGTCTTCTGTGAAGTAGCTAATGTAGCCCTAATGTCTCTTATGCAGAGGCGTCGCATGATAAAGCAGTGGGACACAAGCTCCCTGCCCTATCACTATCTCTTTCATATGCCACAGATCGCCATAGGCCTGCGGTTAACGAGATGTCAGCATACTCACGCAGGTGGCTCGGTGACATCATTGCATCGCTCTGCTCTGCTGTCCCGCCATGGAAGAGGAGACAGAGGCCGTGATGTAGGGAATCAGGATTATGTGAGAATAAACTTTATTTTTTTAAATGATCGGGCAGTGGAGCCATCCTACTATATATCTGGAGTAGTGGGTCCATCATACTACATATGGAGTAGTGGGGCCATTATACTATATGTATGTGGGGCAGTGGGACCATCATAGTATATACAGGTGCATCTCACTAAATTAGAATATCTTCAAAAAGTTAATTTATTCCAGTTCTTCAATACTGTTTCAGTATGCTCCACAATCATGAGGAAGACTGCTGACTTGACAGATGTCCAGAAGGCAGTCATTGACACACTCCACAAGGTCCTAGAGTTCCAATTTTCATTTGGAAATCAAGGTCCCAGAGTCTGGAGGAAGAGTGGAGAGTCCACAATCCAAGCTGCTTGAGGTCTAGTGTGAAGGCTCCACAATCAGTGATGGTTTGGGGTGTCATGTCATCTGCTGGTGTAGGTCCACTGTGTTTTATCAAGACCAAAGTCAGCACAGCCGTCTACCAGGACATTTACAGCACTTCATGCTTCCCTCTGCCGACAAGCTTTTTGGAGATGGAAATGTCATTCTCCAGCAGGACTTGGCCCCTGTCCACACGGCCAAAAGTACCAATACCTGGTTTACACACAACAGTATCACTGTGCTTGATTGGCAGCAAACTCGCCTGACCTTAACCCCATAGAGAATCTATTATAGAGAATCTATGGGGTATTGTCAAGAGAAAGATGAGAGACACCAGACCCAACAATGCAGATGATCTGAAAGACAGCTTTTTGTATTGAAGAACTGAAATAAATAAACTTTTTGATGCTATTCTAATTTAGTGAGATGCACCTGTATATGGAGCAGTGGGACCATCATGCTATATATATGGAGGAGTGGGGGCATCATACTAAATATAGAGCAGTGTGTGTGTGTCACCCCAGGCCTGGATGCCACAAACAATAATCTGTTTCTGAAAGCAGGAGGGAGGTCCCCTGGTTAGGTACAATTACAATACAGCACCTCCTGTTTCAGGCCAGCAGGGGGAGCTGGCTGCCCCTATAAAAGCTGGAACTGGGGGCAGGGTTAGAGAGAACTGGAAGACCTAGCTCAGGAGTGAGACTAGTCCCAGAGAAGGAGGGACAGTTCAGCTGTAGCTGAGGAGTCCGTGAGGCAGAGGAGAAACTGCAAGCCAGGGACAGAGGCGACGAGAGCCGGTCCTGGCAGAGAACCAATCTACCGGACATTGGGGTCCGAGGCTGTCAGGGTTACAAGCCCAGCAGCAGAGAACCAACCTGCGAGGGATTTTAGGTCCCTTGGCCTAAGAAGCCTGGAGGCTCCGCCACACAGAGGGACCAGTAC